>NW_025064273.1:0-2991 GCF_018152265.1 Drosophila ficusphila
AGCGAGAAACACTAAAAGAAAAAGATAAATGATTCCCATCTTCTTTCAATCCATCGAAATATTTTTTAAGGAAATCTTATTTAATTTATTTTTGCATATTTTTATACAAAAACTTAAATATTACAAACAAAAATCGGAAAATACACGAATAAAATGTAAAAATTATGATGGCTCAAGCCTGATTACAAGAGTGGCTCCAACCCTGACGACAAAGCGGTATTAATCTATTATGGTATGATATAGCCAAACTATGTATATCTATCAATGAAACTATATCTTAGTATTTTGTAGTATAACACCTATATAACGTATTTTTATGCTCACTTTGCGGATGACATGTTGTAATCTTGTGTTATTCCACCTTTTCGGCCAGGAGCAAAAAAACTTTCGAGCACTTATTTTTCACAGGGCAACGACACGTAGAAAAATGAAATCGAAATAAGTAGTCACGTGGAAAGTTTCGAGTGACCGATAGAAGTTTCTAAACACCTACAAACAGAAGGTACTAGAACGAATATTCGAAATATTGAGATGGCCCAACTCTGACAAATCCCCTACTGATTTTGAAGACGAATCGCTTGCTATTTTGCCTTTGCTATTATTTCTCTCTCTTTCTACCTGTCATGCTTGGCGCAGCGCATGTTACAATTCACTTTTGATTTTTGATTTGCTTGACGCACGTGTTTTCTAAAATTGCAGCTGTTTTCAAAAAAACGTTGTTTATGGGACCAACAGAACAAATTTTACCACAATAGGGCACATTGTCGACCAAAATTGGAACGACATCTCAAAGGAATTAAATGTTGATGGTAAGTAATTTAATTAATTAATTGATCAAAAGAGGTAATTATAAATTCAAATTCTTAAATACTATCAGCATTTCTGTGGCTGCAAACATAACTACGAAACGTGTCTCTGATTATTCGACCTCTTTTCTTTGAACTTTCTAATATATTTTTTTGGATTGTTGCTTATAAATTTTTCTCCCTCTTCCATGTGAGTATCCAGATCTTCTAAATCCAACATTGTATTATGCAGTATACAAATTGCTTTAACAATGATTTCTGCGTTAGGTGGTGTCCGTTTCAATTGGCTTCCATAATATTGGAATTAAATATGCCAAATGCACATTCCACACACCTTCGCGCTCTGGAAAACGACGATTAAATTCTAAATTTTGTTCTGTGGGAACAGCCATATGTATGTAGAGGTTGAAAAACTGTCCACAAAGCTTCGCATGTTTCTATCACAACAGAACGAACCGCTGAAGCACCCCATTCGAAAGTTAAAAGATATAGATCTAAATGAAGTGCCAGTAGCGAGATATTTAAAACAAGAAAGCAAGTTGAAACAATGTTATTATCGTAACTACTGAAATATTAATATATGTATGTATTTTACAGCCATGTCTTTAAAAAAAACACCGGTAGCACTCGGGAGTGCCGGCAGAAGTGAAAACTTTAATATTAACGTTGTGTTTAATTATACATACATAAGTATAAAGTACTATCATTTATGAGAGGTGAATACAATGTTTATTTATTGCGCTATCGTACACAAATATGGCAATTTATATGTTGTTATTTATAATATTATATCGTTATTTATATATTACATTAAATTTATCTCTCAGAAAAATCAACTTCCATCCATAATTTCGACGACTTTTACACCACCGTTATTATCAGAATCATCGTCGCAAATTTTTACAACTGATACAATTGGTTTATGATAACTGAAGTAAGAAACAAACAGTTTTGATTCGAGAACCTATTTAAGTGTAAGTACAAGGTAGTCTCGTCGGCTTTTTTTTTTTCCCCTATCGACACAATTAGAGCGAGAGAAAGAGTGTTTTCCTACGGGTTCGGGTCGATAGGGAAAAAACCCGAACGTTTTGCAGCCGACAGAGGACTACCTTGTATGGACTCCTACCATGCCTTGTATAATTGTACCAAGATCTCGACGGCTGGGGAATTGTTCGCGTTTACTCCCCTATCGACCCGAACGCTCGGGTTTTCGTAGGGAAAACACTCTTTCTCTCGCTCTAATTGTAGTGTCGATAGGGGACTGACGAGCCGAAGAGACTATCTTGTATAATTGTACCATGGCTCAGGCGCGGTAGAAAGAGTGGGAAGACTCTGGATTCCCCTCCCTTTCCCACGATCTTACACTTTTTCGATCAACATAACGGGACTCTGACGCGAGTTTGAAAGTTTTTACCCATACAAAAAGTGCTCAGCGCCGCTAAAGAAGTTTCACTTCAAAAATTGAAACAGTTGAGGACACGTTCGAGCTGAACTGAGGAAATTTCCACCGGAACGTTCTGGGGACGCTGGACCTGATACCCTCAACGAGATGTGTTCTCAATGGATTCACTTTGAGTCGATGAATTTTATAAAGGACCAGATAAAGTGCCGCCAGTCTTCCGGAAATTTAAGTCACCCCAGAACCCATGAGGTTAAGGATAAAATGTTGGCGACGATTCTAGTAGTGCAGATGTAGAGGAGATGCATAGTGCAGATAAAGAAGCGCCGCAATATGATGAAGAAAATTTGTTGAGTACTTTTGAAGTTTAAACGTCCACCCAAAACATACTCAAGGAATCTTAAACGGCGCCATAACAACATTGAGGGTGAAATCCTCAATATAGAAAAAAAGAAGTTGGAGCTATTGGAGCAGAAAAATAAAACAAGATTCCAGCTGACGATGGGGATATGGCTTTTTTATGGAGAAACAGATTGCCACACGTTAGAAAAATGGATCCGGAAACGAAACTTTTTATGCAGAATGGACAAACAAAAATCAGTTTATAATTATGCGAACAATTTGGGGCGCTCTTTTCCAATTTCAAAACCTCCAAAACCAGGCTTCCAACATATCTCTACCATCACCGACAGGGAGCGGACGCAAGGGGTGTCCGGGGGGTCCGGACCCCCCAAAAAAAAAAAAAAAAAACCAGACTTTTTCAAATTCCCTTACAGCACACGGTCT
>NW_025064274.1:0-18210 GCF_018152265.1 Drosophila ficusphila
TTTTTTGGTTGATATTTTGTAATTTTTTATGACCCCCGACCTGTCAAAATTTGCAAAAAATGGGTTTGCAGAAAAGTGACCAGATCCCAGCACTGCTTAGCCCAAACTTTTGAAATTTTTACCCGATTTAAAAGTGGAATACCTCTCTGAATTTGTTATTCAAATATCTATCTAGCTGCATCATTGGTTTATTTTCGAATTTTTGGTCAATGTTTTGTCATTTTTTATGACCCCCGACCTGTCAAAATTTGCAAAAAATGGGTTTGCAGAAAAGTGACCAGATCCCAGCACTGCTTAGCCCAAACCTTTTGAAATTTTTACCCGTTTTAAAAGTGGAATACCTCTCTGAATTTGTTATTAAAATATCTATCTAGCTGCATTATTGGTTTATTTTCGAATTTTTGGTCAATATTTTGTAGTTTTTTATGACCCCCGACTTGTTAAAATTTGCAAAAAATGGGTTTGCAGAAAAGTGACCAGATCCCAGCACTGCTTATCCCAAACCTTTTGAAATTTTTACCCGTTTTAAAAGTGGAATACCTCTCTGAATTTGTTATTCGAATATCTATCTAGCTGCATTATTGGTTTATTTTCGAATTTTTGGTCAATATTTTGTAGTTTTTTATGACCCCCGACCTGTCAAAATTTGCAAAAAATGGGTTTGCAGAAAAGTGACCAGATCCCAGCACTGCTTAGCCCAAACTTTTGAAATTTTTACCCGATTTAAAAGTGGAATACCTCTCTGAATTTGTTGTTAAAATATCTATCTAGCTGCATTATTGGTTTATTTTCGAATTTTTGGTCAATATTTTGTAGTTTTTTATGACCCCCGACCTGTCAAAATTTGCAAAAAATGGGTTTGCAGAAAAGTGACCAGATCCCAGCACTGCTTAGCCCAAACTTTTGAAATTTTTACCCGATTTAAAAGTGGAATACCTCTCTGAATTTGTTATTCGAATATCTATCTAGCTGCATTATTGGTTTATTTTCGAATTTTTGGTCAATATTTTGTAGTTTTTTATGACCCCCGACCTGTCAAAATTTGCAAAAATGGGCTTGCAGAAAAGTGACCAGATCCCAGCACTGCTTAGCCCAAACTTTTGAAATTTTTACCCGATTTAAAAGTGGAATACCTCTCTGAATTTGTTGTTAAAATATCTATCTAGCTGCATTATTGGTTTATTTTCGAATTTTTGGTCAATATTTTGTAATTTTTTATGACCCCCGACCTGTCAAAATTTGCAAAAAATGGGTTTGCAGAAAAGTGACCAGATCCCAGCACTGCTTAGCCCAAACTTTTGAAATTTTTACCCGATTTAAAAGTGGAATACCTCTCTGAATTTGTTGTTAAAATATCTATCTAGCTGCATTATTGGTTTATTTTCGAATTTTTGGTCAATATTTTGTAATTTTTTATGACCCCCGACCTGTCAAAATTTGCAAAAAATGGGTTTGCAGAAAAGTGACCAGAACCCAGCACTGCTTAGCCCATAACTTTTGAAATTTTTACCCGATTTAAAAGTGGAATGCCTCTCTGAATTTGTTACTTAAATATCTATCTAGCTACATCATTGGTTTATTTTCGAATTTTTGGTCAATGTTTCGTCATTTTTTATGACCCCCGACCTGTCAAAATTTGCAAAAATGGGTTTGCAGAAAAGTGACCAGATCCCAGCACTGCTTAGCCCAAACTTTTGAAATTTTTACCCGATTTAAAAGTGGAATACCTCTCTGAATTTGTTATTCGAATATCTATCTAGCTGCATTATTGGTTTATTTTCAAATTTTTGGTCAATATTTTGTAGTTTTTTATGACCCCCGACCTGTCAAAATTTGCAAAAAATGGGTTTGCAGAAAAGTGACCAGATCCCAGCACTGCTTAGCCCAAACTTTTGAAATTTTTACCCGATTTAAAAGTGGAATACCTTTCTGAATTTGTTGTTAAAATATCTATCTAGCTGCATTATTGGTTTATTTTCGAATTTTTGGTCAATATTTTGTAATTTTTTATGACCCCCGACCTGTCAAAATTTGCAAAAAAATGGGTTTGCAGAAAAGTGACCAGATCCCAGCACTGCTTAGCCCAAACTTTTGAAATTTTTACCCGATTTAAAAGTGGAATACCTCTCTGAATTTGTTGTTAAAATATCTATCTAGCTGCATTATTGGTTTATTTTCGAATTTTTGGTCAATATTTTGTAATTTTTTATGACCCCCGACCTGTCAAAATTTGCAAAAAATGGGTTTGCAGAAAAGTGACCAGATCCCAGCACTGCTTAGCCCAAACTTTTGAAATTTTTACCTGATTTAAAAGTGGTATACATCTCTGAATTTGTTGTTAAAATATCTATCTAGCTGCATTATTGGTTTATTTTCGAATTTTTGGTCAATATTTTGTAGTTTTTTATGACCCCCGACCTGTCAAAATTTGCAAAAAATGGGTTTGCAGAAAAGTGACCAGAACCCAGCACTGCTTAGCCCATAACTTTTGAAATTTTTACCCGATTTAAAAGTGGAATGCCTCTCTGAATTTGTTACTTAAATATCTATCTAGCTACATCATTGGTTTATTTTCGAATTTTTGGTCAATGTTTCGTCATTTTTTATGACCCCCGACCTGTCAAAATTTGCAAAAAATGGGTTTGCAGAAAAGTGACCAGATCCCAGCACTGCTTAGCCCAAACTTTTGAAATTTTTACCCGATTTAAAAGTGGAATACCTCTCTGAATTTGTTATTCGAATATCTATCTAGCTGCATTATTGGTTTATTTTCAAATTTTTGGTCAATATTTTGTAATTTTTTATGACCCCCGACCTGTCAAAATTTGCAAAAAATGGGTTTGCAGAAAAGTGACCAGATCCCAGCACTGCTTAGCCCAAACTTTTGAAATTTTTACCCGATTTAAAAGTGGAATACCTTTCTGAATTTGTTGTTAAAATATCTATCTAGCTGCATTATTGGTTTATTTTCGAATTTTTGGTCAATATTTTGTAATTTTTTATGACCCCCGACCTGTCAAAATTTGCAAAAAATGGGTTTGCAGAAAAGTGTCCAGATCCCAGCACTGCTTACCCCAAACTTTTGAAATTTTTACCTGATTTAAAAGTGGAATACCTCTCTGAATTTGTTGTTAAAATATCTATCTAGCTGCATTATTGGTTTATTTTCGAATTTTTGGTCAATATTTTGTAATTTTTTATGACCCCCGACCTGTCAAAATTTGCAAAAAATGGGTTTGCAGAAAAGTGACCAGAACCCAGCACTGCTTAGCCCATAACTTTTGAAATTTTTACCCGATTTAAAAGTGGAATGCCTCTCTGAATTTGTTACTAAAATATCTATCTAGCTACATCATTGGTTTATTTTCGAATTTTTGGTCAATGTTTCGTCATTTTTTATGACCCCCGACCTGTCAAAATTTGCAAAAAATGGGTTTGCAGAAAAGTGACCAGATCCCAGCACTGCTTAGCCCAAACTTTTGAAATTTTTACCCGATTTAAAAGTGGAATACCTTTCTGAATTTGTTGTTAAAATATCTATCTAGCTGCATTATTGGTTTATTTTCGAATTTTTGGTCAATATTTTGTAATTTTTTATGACCCCCGACCTGTCAAAATTTGCAAAAAATGGGTTTGCAGAAAAGTGACCAGATCCCAGCACTGCTTAGCCCAAACTTTTGAAATTTTTACCCGATTTAAAAGTGGAATACCTCTCTGAATTTGTTGTTAAAATATCTATCTAGCTGCATTATTGGTTTATTTTCGAATTTTTGGTCAATATTTTGTAATTTTT
This sequence comes from Drosophila ficusphila, assembly GCF_018152265.1. Classification (NCBI taxonomy): domain Eukaryota; kingdom Metazoa; phylum Arthropoda; class Insecta; order Diptera; family Drosophilidae; genus Drosophila; species Drosophila ficusphila. The sequence continues at coordinate 3,794 of NW_025064274.1, forward strand.
TATGACCCCCGACCTGTCAAAATTTGCAAAAAATGGGTTTGCAGAAAAGTGACCAGATCCCAGCACTGCTTAGCCCAAACTTTTGAAATTTTTACCCGATTTAAAAGTGGAATACCTCTCTGAATTTGTTGTTAAAATATCTATCTAGCTGCATTATTGGTTTATTTTCGAATTTTTGGTCAATATTTTGTAATTTTTTATGACCCCCGACCTGTCAAAATTTGCAAAAAAATGGGTTTGCAGAAAAGTGACCAGATCCCAGCACTGCTTAGCCCATAACTTTTGAAATTTTTACCCGATTTAAAAGTGGAATGCCTCTCTGAATTTGTTATTAAAATATCTATCTAGCTGCATCATTGGTTTATTTTCGAATTTTTGGTCAATGTTTTGTAATTTTTTATGACCCCCGACCTGTCAAAATTTGCAAAAAATGGGTTTGCAGAAAAGTGACCAGATCCCAGCACTGCTTAGCCCATAACTTTTGAAATTTTTACCCGATTTAAAAGTGGAATACCTCTCTGAATTTGTTGTTAAAATATCTATCTAGCTGCATTATTGGTTTATTTTCGAATTTTTGGTCAATATTTTGTAGTTTTTTATGACCCCCGACCTGTCAAAATTTGCAAAAAATGGGTTTGCAGAAAAGTGACCAGATCCCAGCACTGCTTAGCCCAAACTTTTGAAATTTTTACCCGATTTAAAAGTGGAATACCTCTCTGAATTTGTTGTTAAAATATCTATCTAGCTGCATTATTGGTTTATTTTCGAATTTTTGGTCAATATTTTGTAATTTTTTATGACCCCCGACCTGTCAAAATTTGCAAAAAATGGGTTTGCAGAAAAGTGACCAGATCCCAGCACTGCTTAGCCCAAACTTTTGAAATTTTTACCCGATTTAAAAGTGGAATACCTCTCTGAATTTGTTGTTAAAATATCTATCTAGCTGCATTATTGGTTTATTTTCGAATTTTTGGTCAATATTTTGTAATTTTTTATGACCCCCGACCTGTCAAAATTTGCAAAAAATGGGTTTGCAGAAAAGTGACCAGATCCCAGCACTGCTTAGCCCAAACTTTTGAAATTTTTACCTGATTTAAAAGTGGTATACATCTCTGAATTTGTTGTTAAAATATCTATCTAGCTGCATTATTGGTTTATTTTCGAATTTTTGGTCAATATTTTGTAATTTTTTATGACCCCCGACCTGTCAAAATTTGCAAAAAATGGGTTTGCAGAAAAGTGACCAGAACCCAGCACTGCTTAGCCCATAACTTTTGAAATTTTTACCCGATTTAAAAGTGGAATACCTCTCTGAATTTGTTATTCAAATATCTATCTAGCTGCATTATTGGTTTATTTTCGAATTTTTGGTCAATATTTTGTAGTTTTTTATGACCCCCGACCTGTCAAAATTTGCAAAAAATGGGTTTGCAGAAAAGTGAGATCCAGATCCCAGCACTGCTTAGCCCAAACTTTTGAAATTTTTACCCGATTTAAAAGTGGAATACCTCTCTGAATTTGTTGTTAAAATATCTATCTAGCTGCATTATTGGTTTATTTTCGAATTTTTGGTCAATATTTTGTAATTTTTTATGACCCCCGACCTGTCAAAATTTGCAAAAAATGGGTTTGCAGAAAAGTGACCAGATCCCAGCACTGCTTAGCCCATAACTTTTGAAATTTTTACCCGATTTAAAAGTGGAATACCTCTCTGAATTTGTTACTAAAATATCTATCTAGCTGCACCATTGGTTTATTTTCGAATTTTTGGTCAATGTTTTGTCATTTTTTATGACCCCCGACCTGTCAAAATTTGCAAAAAATGGGTTTGCAGAAAAGTGACCAGATCCCAGCACTGCTTAGCCCAAACTTTTGAAATTTTTACCCGATTTAAAAGTGGAATACCTCTCTGAATTTGTTGTTCGAATATCTATCTAGCTGCATTATTGGTTTATTTTCGAATTTTTGGTCAATATTTTGTAATTTTTTATGACCCCCGACCTGTCAAAATTTGCAAAAAATGGGTTTGCAGAAAAGTGACCAGATCCCAGCACTGCTTAGCCCAAACTTTTGAAATTTTTACCCGATTTAAAAGTGGAATACCTCTCTGAATTTGTTGTTAAAATATCTATCTAGCTGCATTATTGGTTTATTTTCGAATTTTTGGTCAATATTTTGTAATTTTTTATGACCCCCGACCTGTCAAAATTTGCAAAAAATGGGCTTGCAGAAAAGTGACCAGATCCCAGCACTCCTTTGCCCATAACTTTTGAAATTTTTACCCGATTTAAAAGTGGAATACCTCTCTGAATTTGTTGTTAAAATATCTATCTAGCTGCACTATTGGTTTATTTTCGAATTTTTGGTCAATATTTTGTAATTTTTTATGACCCCCGACCTGTCAAAATTTGCAAAAAATGGGCTTGCAGAAAAGTGACCAGATCCCAGCACTGCTTAGCCCATAACTTTTGAAATTTTTACCCGATTTAAAAGTGGAATACCTCTCTGAATTTGTTATTAAAATATCTATCTAGCTGCACTATTGGTTTATTTTCGAATTTTTGGTCAATATTTTGTAATTTTTTATGACCCCCGACCTGTCAAAATTTGCAAAAAATGGGCTTGCAGAAAAGTGACCAGATCCCAGCACTGCTTAGCCCATAACTTTTGAAATTTTTACCCGATTTAAAAGTGGAATACCTCTCTGAATTTGTTATTAAAGTATCTATCTAGCTGCATTATTGGTTTATTTTCGAATTTTTGGTCAATATTTTGTAGTTTTTTATGACCCCCGACCTGTCAAAATTTGCAAAAAATGGGTTTGCAGAAAAGTGAGACCCAGATCCCAGCACTGCTTAGCCCAAACTTTTGAAATTTTTACCCGATTTAAAAGTGGAATACCTCTCTGAATTTGTTATTAAAATATCTATCTAGCTACATCATTGGTTTATTTTCGAATTTTTGGTCAATGTTTCGTCATTTTTTATGACCCCCGACCTGTCAAAATTTGCAAAAAATGGGTTTGCAGAAAAGTGACCAGATCCCAGCACTGCTTAGCCCAAACTTTTGAAATTTTTACCCGATTTAAAAGTGGAATACCTCTCTGAATTTGTTATTAAAATATCTATCTAGCTGCATTATTGGTTTATTTTCGAATTTTTGGTCAATCTTTTGTAGTTTTTTATGACCCCCGACCTGTCAAAATTTGCAAAAAATGGGTTTGCAGAAAAGTGACCAGATCCCAGCACTGCTTATTTTTTTTTTTTTTTTTTTTTTTTTTACGCGCGTAGTCCCACGGCCCACTTTCCCGCCCAACCGACCGAGGGGCGACCGCCGTGTAACGTACGGCACGATTCGCGATAATTTTGACGCGAAAGAAAAGTTAAATTTGACGCGATGTTAATTAAGAAAAAAAAATTAAAAACGAAGAAAAATTTTAAATTTAATTTAAGTTTAAATTTAGCAATCTAATTTTGTGCCAGAAATGTTAAAACTAATTGCTTAAGGAGCTGCAGAGAGTCAGAAGAGGATAAAATAGGAAAAAGTCTATTGTAGTCAGAACAAAGTACTCTGAAAGGCTCATGCACGTTATAATTACGTCTACACTGATTTAAAACTAAAGGAACATAATTTCTAGTTAATCTACTTGGTACCGAGAAATTTAGTCTACTCAGCAAATTAGGACAGTCAATATCACCACGTATAAGGTTATGAATAAATACAGTACCAAGCATCGTTCTACGGTTAGTAAGGGAGGGCAGGTTAATGAGGAGCAATCTATGCGAATATGAGGGTAGGAATAGGTTTGCATTCCAGTTAAGGCGGCGTAGTGCAAAAATTAAAAAGTTTTTTTGTACTGATTCAATGCGATCAGCATGTACTCCGTATTGAGGACTCCAAACGGGTGCCCCATACTCGAGGATTGGCCGGACCAACGATATAAATAAAGCCTTGGTAACGTAAGGATCCTCAAATTCCTTCGACCATCGTTTAATAAATCCAAGCATTCCCCTAGCTTTATTAACCATGCTCGAAATATGCAGAGTGAATTTAAGTTTGGGGTCCAATAGGACGCCAAGATCGTCAACAAGCGCTATTCTTTCCAAGGCACCACCACTTAGCGAATAGGTGACGTTATGCGGATTGACCCGACAGAACGTCATCAGCTTGCATTTGGAGCTGTTTAATTTTAGTAAATTGTCGTGACACCAGTTTTGAAAATTGTTTAGGTCTGCCTGAAGGCTTAAATGACGGGAGCAATCATTATACTGCAGACAGAGTTTTACGTCGTCCGCGTACATAAGTACGCGGGAATGCGTAATGATCGATGGAAGATCATTAATGAACAAAGTGAAAAGTAATGGTCCCAGATGGCTTCCTTGTGGTACACCAGAGGTAACTCTGAGGAGACCGCTTAAGGAATTTTTGAAAAGGACTCTTTGAGTTCGGCCACTGAGATAACTAAAGATCCAACTTAAAAGATCTGCTGGAAACCCCATCATGTCAAGTTTGCGAATCATTAGGAAGTGATTTACAGAGTCAAATGCTTTACTGAAGTCTGTGTAAATGACATCAGTTTGGAAATTATTTTTAAAGCCATCTATCACGAAGGATGTGAGCTCTAGAAGATTTGTTGTGGTAGACCTGCGTTTCATAAATCCGTGTTGGCATGGAGATATGATTGATCTACAAAGGTGCTGCAAGTGGGGGGTTACTGCACGTTCGAAAAGCTTTGGAATTGCTGACAATTTAGAAATACCTCTATAATTGCAAGCATCCGACTTGCTTCCCTTTTTATGAAGGGGAATGACAAATGACTCCTTCCAAATGAGGGGAAACTGACAAGTTTGTAGGGATAGGGTAAACAGCTTGAGAAGGGGTTTACACAATGCATTTGCACAGTGTTTAAGAACGCACCCAGGAATCCCGTCAGGACCTGGGGAGTAAACTGGTGTAACACGTTGAAGATCCAAAAGTAGGGAGCTTTCGTTTAAGGTGGGACGAAATATTAGGTTCGACTTAGTTATTGCGTATAAATATTGCTCACTTGAATGAGACACTGTTGAGTAAGTTGTTTGAAAGAATTGGGCAAACAGATCGGCTATTGCCTGATCAGTGTTAGCCGTCCTACTTTCAAACGAAAGCGAAGGCGGAAAGGAACATGATCTGCGCTTAGTGTTGACAAAATTATAGAACTGTTTGGGATCCCGTAAGAACTGGGACCTGCAACGGACTAAATAATTTTTGTAACACTGAGCGTTAAGCACGGTAAAGTTTGACCGAGCTCTTATGTATTTTCCAAAAACAGACTGACAACCTGAAATTTTATATTTTTTATAAAGTCTGGACTTTACATTCCTAAGGTGTGTTAACTCCTTACTAAACCAAGGTGGTTTATGGGATGTTGACGGGTTATATAGCGGAACACACGAGTTAAAAAACAGTTTGATTGCCGAATAAAAAATTGTAATGGCGTCTTCCATATTATTGCAGGAATAGAGATCGGACCAGTCATTGCCAGATATAAGATGATTAAGTCTCAGAAAGTTAGCCTTGCGAAAACAATGAATTCGCTTGGCTGACTTTAAAGCATTATTTTTTACTGTTATACCAATGTCGATAGTCACCTCGAAAGCAGGGTGATATGGATCTTCAGGCAGCGTAAGTGGAGTAGCTCTAGAAAGAACAACACTTTCAGGATTTGAGACGAGGCACAAATCAAGTAAGCGATCTAAAGAATTTCGAACATGGTTTACCTGACACAGAGGTATGTCAAGTAGACCGTCAATGAATTCATTTTGGCCTAAGGGTTGTAAAGCATTGGAATTATCATCCGAGGACCACGTAGTTCCAGGTATATTAAAATCACCTAGAACTACTAACTGATCCATATCGGACAAAGAACTCGAAATTGACTTTATAACTGATAGGTGCCTAAAATAGTCCTCAAGTTCGGACGAAGGAGGTATGTAAGAGCAGGTAATTAAAATTAACCTGCCAGCAACAGACAGTTTTACGCATACAAATTCTAGCTCAAAGTTTAAATGATCTTCTGTCAAAACCTCTTCTGACGTGAGGTTAGCGTCCACTGCAATAAGGACGCCCCCTCCTCGTCTAGAGGGACGGTCATGCCTATATATTGTGTACTTACCGGGAAAAACTTCGGAGCTAAAGATCTCCGGCTTTAACCAGGTTTCTGTGAACACAATAACTTGGGATGCAAACGAAAAGCTATCAGTATACAATTTGGTTAGCTTGCTACGCAAACCTCTTGTATTCTGATAGCTAATTAGGAGGTTAGTGGTTAGTTTTTTGGGGGTAAAGACGGCGCGGTTTGTTGGTCCCGGCCGGGGAGTTTAATTCCCGTAGGGCCTTTCTTTTTTATTTTCGCTACGAACTCCTTAACCACCATTTTTGCTGGCCAAAAGTCGCTCGAGCATATGGTGTTAAAAAGTTCGTCAGGAACACTTATCTTGAAAGATGAAATGTTCCTAGCGTATGAAAAATTGAATTTTTCCACCTTTACTTTATCGGCATTAATTTTGTCTTTAATGTAAGACGTGACATCAAATGATGTGAGATCAGGGGCCAGCCGAGAAACAAATATTTGTCTCATTTGTGGAACCACTGTGAGGGGTTTTGCTACTGCAGGCAGTGGGCCTGCGGTGGCAATTTGGGCCGGTAGTCCGGTCTCAGAAGCCTCTTGTGGGGGTATATTTGGTTGGTTAGGTGGAATTACATTTTGAGAACCACCTTCGGACAAATCGGAACTTTTTAGAGGCGTTGGTCTTCACTCCACTGTGGATTGATCGGGGTCCGAATCTTTTTTGGCTGCCGATCTTAGCAACATTTGAGGGGTTGCTAAAGTCGGCTGCTCATCCGCAGAGGAGTTCTGCCGGTCGCTTCGGAGTTGCGGGACGATTCCCTCAGGCCTACCACCAGCAGCCTTCTTGCGCTTCGGGGACTCCTCTAATAGCTTAAGGCTATTAAACTGCGAGTCCAGCGCTAAGAGTAGATCACCAGCCCTGGCAAAACTATCTCTAGCTATGCCAAAACTAGCGATCAGTCCCTTAAGGCCGCCTTTGGTTTGGCTCATGAAGGACTTCATTTCCTTCGCAACTTCGCGACAAGCTTCGCAGCAGAACTGCAAACCAAGGCCTTTACTTATATCGTCACTTGTCCGCCCTGTGAATCCAGCGCACTTAGTGTGCACCATCCTATCACAAAGCCAACAAGTGAGTTTGCCCTGCTCAGGCTTTATTACCTGAAGGCAGGTTTTTTTCAAACAGAAATGGTAAGAGTCCATGTTTATTAGATTAGGGACCACTGTGCCAAGATGAAAATGAAATCGAAATTTTTAAGCGAGCAACTCAAATGTACCGCAAGAGCGTATAAATTGCACGCTTAGAACTTTCGAGTTTGTTAGTCCAAAAAAAGAAGAGCGGAAGAGCGAGAGAGCGGGAGAGTGAGAGAGCGGAAGAGCGGGGACAGTTAATGTGCATGCACTTGTTACAACAACACTACTGTTGACGGACGAAGCACAAAAGAAAGTCAGTAAAGACAAAATTAAATCGCTAAATAAACACAATATGCACAAAAATTCACCCGCGAAGCGAACGGTTTTGAACACAAAGGTATTTAAACAATTAAATATTCAAATTTAAGAAGAGAACCACCGCTGGTTGTATCAAAAAAATAAAAAATTCGGAGCGCACAAAAAAACACGACCGTTCGCTTGAAAAGAGAAACGAAAAGCTCATAACTTTTGAAATTCTTACCCGATTTAAAAGTGGAATACCTCTCTGAATTTGTTATTAAAATATCTATCTAGCTGCATTATTGGTTATTTTCGAATTTTTGGTCAATATTTTGTAGTTTTTTATGACCCCCGACCTGTCAAAATTTGCAAAAAATGGGTTTGCAGAAAAGTGACCAGATCCTAGCACTGCTTAGCCCAAACTTTTGAAATTTTTACCCGATTTAAAAGTGGAATACCTCTCTGAATTTGTTATTCGAATATCTATCTAGCTGCATTATTGGTTTATTTTCGAATTTTTGGTCAATATTTTGTAGTTTTTTATGACCCCCGACCTGTCAAAATTTGCAAAAAATGGGTTTGCAGAAAAGTGACCAGATCCCAGCACTGCTTAGCCCAAACTTTTGAAATTTTTCCCCGATTTAAAAGTGGAATACCTCTCTGAATTTGTTGTTAAAATATCTATCTAGCTGCATTATTGGTTTATTTTCGAATTTTTGGTCAATATTTTGTAATTTTTTATGACCCCCGACCTGTCAAAATTTGCAAAAAATGGGTTTGCAGAAAAGTGAGATCCCAGATCCCAGCACTGCTTAGCCCAAACTTTTGAAATTTTTACCCGATTTAAAAGTGAATTTGTTGTTAAAATATCTATCTAGCTGCATTATTGGTTTATTTTCGAATTTTTGGTCAATATTTTGTAATTTTTTATGACCCCCGACCTGTCAAGATTTGCAAAAAATGGGCTTGCAGAAAAGTGACCAGATCCCAGCACTGCTTAGCCCATAACTTTTGAAATTTTTACCCGATTTAAAAGTGGAATACCTCTCTGAATTTGTTGTTAAAATATCTTTCTAGCTGCACTATTGGTTTATTTTCGAATTTTTGGTCAATATTTTGTAATTTTTTATGACCCCCGACCTGTCAAGATTTGCAAAAAATGGGCTTGCAGAAAAGTGACCAGATCCCAGCACTGCTTAGCCCATAACTTTTGAAATTTTTACCCGATTTAAAAGTGGAATACCTCTCTGAATTTGTTGTTAAAATATCTTTCTAGCTGCACTATTGGTTTATTTTCGAATTTTTGGTCAATATTTTGTAATTTTTTATGACCCCCGACCTGTCAAGATTTGCAAAAAATGGGCTTGCAGAAAAGTGACCAGATCCCAGCACTGCTTAGCCCATAACTTTTGAAATTTTTACCCGATTTAAAAGTGGAATACCTCTCTGAATTTGTTGTTAAAATATCTTTCTAGCTGCACTATTGGTTTATTTTCGAATTTTTGGTCAATATTTTGTAATTTTTTATGACCCCCGACCTGTCAAAATTTGCAAAAAATGGGTTTGCAGAAAAGTGAGATCCCAGATCCCAGCACTGCTAAGCCCAAACTTTTGAAATTTTTACCCGATTTAAAAGTTGGAATACCTCTCTGAATTTGTTGTTAAAATATCTATCTAGCTGCATTATTGGTTTATTTTCGAATTTTTGGTCAATATTTTGTAATTTTTTATGACCCCCGACCTGTCAAAATTTGCAAAAAATGGGTTTGCAGAAAAGTGACCAGATCCCAGCACTGCTTAGCCCAAACTTTTGAAATTTTTACCCGATTTAAAAGTGGAATACCTCCTGAATTTGTTATTCGAATATCTATCTAGCTGCATTATTGGTTTATTTTCGAATTTTTGGTCAATATTTTGTAGTTTTTTATGACCCCCGACCTGTCAAAATTTGCAAAAAATGGGTTTGCAGAAAAGTGACCAGAACCCAGCACTGCTTAGCCCATAACTTTTGAAATTTTTACTCGATTTAAAAGTGGAATACCTCTCTGAATTTGTTATTCGAATATCTATCTAGCTGCATTATTGGTTTATTTTCGAATTTTTGGTCAATATTTTGTAGTTTTTTATGACCCCCGACCTGTCAAAATTTGCAAAAAATGGGTTTGCAGAAAAGTGACCAGAACCCAGCACTGCTTAGCCCATAACTTTTGAAATTTTTACCCGATTTAAAAGTGGAATGCCTCTCTGAATTTGTTATTAAAATATCTATCTAGCTACATCATTGGTTTATTTTCGAATTTTTGGTCAATGTTTCGTCATTTTTTATGACCCCCGACCTGTCAAAATTTGCAAAAAATGGGTTTGCAGAAAAGTGACCAGATCCCAGCACTGCTTAGCCCAAACTTTTGAAATTTTTACCCGATTTAAAAGTGGAATACCTCTCTGAATTTGTTATTCGAGTATCTATCTAGCTGCATTATTGGTTTATTTTCGAATTTTTGGTCAATATTTTGTAGTTTTTTATGACCCCCGACCTGTCAAAATTTGCAAAAAATGGGTTTGCAGAAAAGTGACCAGATCCCAGCACTGCTTAGCCCAAACTTTTGAAATTTTTACCCGATTTAAAAGTGGAATACCTCTCTGAATTTGTTATTAAAATATCTATCTAGCTACATCATTGGTTTATTTTCGAATTTTTGGTCAATGTTTCGTCATTTTTTATGACCCCCGACCTGTCAAAATTTGCAAAAAATGGGTTTGCAGAAAAGTGACCAGATCCCAGCACTGCTTAGCCCAAACTTTTGAAATTTTTACCCGATTTAAAAGTGGAATACCTCTCTGAATTTGTTATTAAAATATCTATCTAGCTGCATTATTGGTTTATTTTCGAATTTTTGGTCAATCTTTTGTAGTTTTTTATGACCCCCGACCTGTCAAAATTTGCAAAAAATGGGTTTGCAGAAAAGTGACCAGATCCCAGCACTGCTTATCCCATAACTTTTGAAATTCTTACCCGATTTAAAAGTGGAATACCTCTCTGAATTTGTTATTAAAATATCTATCTAGCTGCATTATTGGTTATTTTCGAATTTTTGGTCAATATTTTGTAGTTTTTTATGACCCCCGACCTGTCAAAATTTGCAAAAAATGGGTTTGCAGAAAAGTGACAAGATCCCAGCACTGCTTAGCCCAAACTTTTGAAATTTTTACCCGATTTAAAAGTGGAATACCTCTCTGAATTTGTTGTTAAAATATCTATCTAGCTGCATTATTGGTTTATTTTCGAATTTTTGGTCAATATTTTGTAATTTTTTATGACCCCCGACCTGTCAAAATTTGCAAAAAATGGGTTTGCAGAAAAGTGACCAGAACCCAGCACTGCTTAGCCCATAACTTTTGAAATTTTTACCCGATTTAAAAGTGGAATGCCTCTCTGAATTTGTTATTAAAATATCTATCTAGCTACATCATTGGTTTATTTTCGAATTTTTGGTCAATGTTTCGTCATTTTTTATGACCCCCGACCTGTCAAAATTTGCAAAAAATGGGTTTGCAGAAAAGTGACCAGATCCCAGCACTGCTTAGCCCAAACTTTTGAAATTTTTACCCGATTTAAAAGTGGAATACCTCTCTGAATTTGTTGTTAAAATATCTATCTAGCTGCATTATTGGTTTATTTTCGAATTTTTGGTCAATATTTTGTAATTTTTTATGACCCCCGACCTGTCAAAATTTGCAAAAAATGGGTTTGCAGAAAAGTGACCAGATCCCAGCACTGCTTAGCCCAAACTTTTGAAATTTTTACCCTATTTAAAAGTGGAATACCTCTCTGAATTTGTTATTCGAATATCTATCTAGCTGCATTATTGGTTTATTTTCGAATTTTTGGTCAATATTTTGTAGTTTTTTATGACCCCCCGACCTGTCAAAATTTGCAAAAAATGGGTTTGCAGAAAAGTGACCAGATCCCAGCACTGCTTAGCCCAAACTTTTGAAATTTTTACCCGATTTAAAAGTGGAATACCTCTCTGAATTTGTTATTCGAATATCTATCTAGCTGCATTATTGGTTTATTTTCGAATTTTTGGTCAATATTTTGTAATTTTTTATGACCCCCGACCTGTCAAAATTTGCAAAAAAATGGGTTTGCAGAAAAGTGACAAGATCTTAGCACTGCTTAGCCCATAACTTTTGAAATTTTTACCCGATTTAAAAGTGGAATACCTCTCTGAATTTGTTATTAAAATATCTATCTAGCTGCATTATTGGTTTATTTTCGAATTTTTGGTCAATATTTTGTAGTTTTTTATGACCCCCGACCTGTCAAAATTTGCAAAAAATGGGTTTGCAGAAAAGTGACCAGATCCCAGCACTGCTTAGCCCAAACTTTTGAAATTTTTACCCGATTTAAAAGTGGAATACCTCTCTGAATTTGTTGTTAAAATATCTATCTAGCTGCATTATTGGTTTATTTTCGAATTTTTGGTCAATATTTTGTAATTTTTTATGACCCCCGACCTGTCAAAATTTGCAAAAAATGGGTTTGCAGAAAAGTGACCAGATCCCAGCACTGCTTAGCCCAAACTTTTGAAATTTTTACCCTATTTAAAAGTGGAATACCTCTCTGAATTTGTTATTCGAATATCTATCTAGCTGCATTATTGGTTTATTTTCGAATTTTTGGTCAATATTTTGTAGTTTTTTATGACCCCCGACCTGTCAAAATTTGCAAAAAATGGGTTTGCAGAAAAGTGACCAGATCCCAGCACTGCTTAGCCCAAACTTTTGAAATTTTTACCCGATTTAAAAGTGGAATACCTCTCTGAATTTGTTATTCGAATATCTATCTAGCTGCATTATTGGTTTATTTTCGAATTTTTGGTCAATATTTTGTAATTTTTTATGACCCCCGACCTGTCAAAATTTGCAAAAAATGGGTTTGCAGAAAAGTGACAAGATCTTAGCACTGCTTAGCCCATAACTTTTGAAATTTTTACCCGATTTAAAAGTGGAATACCTCTCTGAATTTGTTATTAAAATATCTATCTAGCTGCATTATTGGTTTATTTTCGAATTTTTGGTCAATATTTTGTAGTTTTTTATGACCCCCGACCTGTCAAAATTTGCAAAAAATGGGTTTGCAGAAAAGTGACCAGATCCCAGCACTGCTTAGCCCAAACTTTTGAAATTTTTACCCGATTTAAAAGTGGAATACCTCTCTGAATTTGTTGTTAAAATATCTATCTAGCTGCATTATTGGTTTATTTTCGAATTTTTGGTCAATATTTTGTAATTTTTTATGACCCCCGACCTGTCAAAATTTGCAAAAAATGGGTTTGCAGAAAAGTGACCAGAACCCAGCACTGCTTAGCCCATAACTTTTGAAATTTTTACCCGATTTAAAAGTGGAATGCCTCTCTGAATTTGTTATTAAAATATCTATCTAGCTGCATCATTGGTTTATTTTCGAATTTTTGGTCAATATTTTGTCATTTTTTATGACCCCTGACCTGTCAAAATTTGCAAAAAATGGGTTTGCAGAAAAGTGACCAGATCCCAGCACTGCTTAGCCCATAACTTTTGAAATTTTTACCCGATTTAAAAGTGGAATACCTCTCTGAATTTGTTATTAAAATATCTATCTAGCTGCATTATTGGTTTATTTTCGAATTTTTGGTCAATATTTTGTAATTTTTTATGACCCCCGACCTGTCAAAATTTGCAAAAAATGGGTTTGCAGAAAAGTGACCAGATCCCAGCACTGCTTAGCCCATAACTTTTGAAATTTTTACCCGATTTAAAAGTGGAATACCTCTCTGAATTTGTTGTTAAAATATCTATCTAGCTGCATTATTGGTTTATTTTCGAATTTTTGGTCAATATTTTGTAATTTTTTATGACCCCCGACCTGTCAAAATTTGCAAAAAATGGGTTTGCAGAAAAGTGACCAGAACCCAGCACTGCTTAGCCCATAACTTTTGAAATTTTTACCCGATTTAAAAGTGGAATGCCTCTCTGAATTTGTTGTTAAAATATCTATCTAGCTGCATTATTGGTTTATTTTCGAATTTTTGGTCAATGTTTTGTAATTTTTTATGACCCCCGACCTGTCAAAATTTGCAAAAAATGGGTTTGCAGAAAAGTGACCAGATCCCAGCACTGCTTAGCCCATAACTTTTGAAATTTTTACCCGATTTAAAAGTGGAATACCTCTCTGAATTTGTTATTCGAATATCTATCTAGCTGCATTATTGGTTTATTTTCGAATTTTTGGTCAATATTTTGTCATTTTTTATGACCCCCTGACCTGTCAAAATTTGCAAAAAATGGGTTTGCAGAAAAGTGACAAGATCTTAGCACTGCTTAGCCCATAACTTTTGAAATTTTTACCCGATTTAAAAGTGGAATACCTCTCTGAATTTGTTATTAAAATATCTATCTAGCTGCATTATTGGTTTATTTTCGAATTTTTGGTCAATATTTTGTAGTTTTTTATGACCCCCGACCTGTCAAAATTTGCAAAAAATGGGTTTGCAGAAAAGTGACCAGATCCCAGCACTGCTTAGCCCAAACTTTTGAAATTTTTACCCGATTTAAAAGTGGAATACCTCTCTGAATTTGTTGTTAAAATATCTATCTAGCTGCATTATTGGTTTATTTTCGAATTTTTGGTCAATATTTTGTAATTTTTTATGACCCCCGACCTGTCAAAATTTGCAAAAAATGGGTTTGCAGAAAAGTGACCAGAACCCAGCACTGCTTAGCCCATAACTTTTGAAATTTTTACCCGATTTAAAAGTGGAATGCCTCTCTGAATTTGTTATTAAAATATCTATCTAGCTACATCATTGGTTTATTTTCGAAATTTTTGGTCAATGTT
>NW_025064275.1:0-30652 GCF_018152265.1 Drosophila ficusphila
AAAATTACATAATATTGACCAAAAATTCGAAAATAAACCAATAATGCAGCTAGATAGATATTTTAATAGCAAATTCAGAGAGGTATTCCACTTTTAAATCGGGTAAAAATTTCAAAAGTTTGGGCTAAGCAGTGCTGGGATCTGGTCACTTTTCTGCAAACCCATTTTTTGCAAATTTTGACAGGTCGGGGGTCATAAAAAACTACAAAATATTGACCAAAAATTCGAAAATAAACCAATAATGCAGCTAGATAGATATTCGAATAACAAATTCAGAGAGGTATTCCACTTTTAAATCGGGTAAAAATTTCAAAAGTTATGGGATAAGCAGTGCTGGGATCTGGTCACTTTTCTGCAAACCCATTTTTTTGCAAATTTTGACAGGTCGGGGGTCATAAAAAATTAAAAAATATTGACCAAAAATTCGAAAATAAACCAATAATGCAGCTAGATAGATATTTTAACAACAAATTCAGAGAGGTATTCCACTTTTAAATCGGGTAAAAATTTCAAAAGTTTGGGCTAAGCAGTGCTGGGATCTGGTCACTTTTCTGCAAACCCATTTTTTGCAAATTTTGACAGGTCGGGGGTCATAAAAAATTACAAAATATTGACCAAAAATTCGAAAATAAACCAATAATGCAGCTAAATAGATATTTTAATAACAAATTCAGAGAGGTATTCCACTTTTAAATCGGGTAAAAATTTCAAAAGTTTGGGCTAAGCAGTGCTGGGATCTGGTCACTTTTCTGCAAACCCATTTTTTGCAAATTTTGACAGGTCGGGGGTCATAAAAAACTACAAAATATTGACCAAAAATTCGAAAATAAACCAATGATGCAGCTAGATAGATATTCGAATAACAAATTCAGAGAGGTATTCCACTTTTAAATCGGGTAAAAATTTCAAAAGTTATGGGCTAAGCAGTGCTGGGATCTGGTCACTTTTCTGCAAACCCATTTTTTTGCAAATTTTGACAGGTCGGGGGTCATAAAAAATGACGAAACATTGACCAAAAATTCGAAAATAAACCAATGATGTAGCTAGATAGATATTTTAATAACAAATTCAGAGTGGCATTCCACTTTTACATCGGGTAAAAATTTCAAAAGTTTGGGCTAAGCAGTGCTGGGATCTGGTCACTTTTCTGCAAACCCATTTTTTGCAAATTTTGACAGGTCGGGGGTCATAAAAAACTACAAAATATTGACCAAAAATTCGAAAATAAACCAATAATGCAGCTAGATAGATATTTTAACAACAAATTCAGAGAGGTATTCCACTTTTAAATCGGGTAAAAATTTCAAAAGTTTGGGCTAAGCAGTGCTGGGATCTGGTCACTTTTCTGCAAACCCATTTTTTGCAAATTTTGACAGGTCGGGGGTCATAAAAAACTACAAAATATTGACCAAAAATTCGAAAATAAACCAATAATGCAGCTAGATAGATATTTTAACAACAATTCAGAGAGGTATTCCACTTTTAAATCGGATAAAAATTTCAAAAGTTTGGGCTAAGCAGTGCTGGGATCTCGTCACTTTTCTGCAAACCCATTTTTTGCAAATTTTGACAGGTCGGGGGTCATAAAAAACTACAAAATATTGACCAAAAATTCGAAAATAAACCAATGATGTAGCTAGATAGATATTTTAATAACAAATTCAGAGTGGCATTCCACTTTTAAATCGGGTAAAAATTTCAAAAGTTTGGGCTAAGCAGTGCTGGGATCTGGTCACTTTTCTGCAAACCCATTTTTTGCAAATTTTGACAGGTCGGGGGGTCATAAAAAATTACAAAATATTGACCAAAAATTCGAAAATAAACCAATAATGCAGCTAGATAGATATTTTAATAGCAAATTCAGAGAGGTATTCCACTTTTAAATCGGGTAAAAATTTCAAAAGTTTGGGCTAAGCAGTGCTGGGATCTGGTCACTTTTCTGCAAACCCATTTTTTGCAAATTTTGACAGGTCGGGGGTCATAAAAAACTACAAAATATTGACCAAAAATTCGAAAATAAACCAATAATGCAGCTAGATAGATATTTTAACAACAAATTCAGAGAGGTATTCCACTTTTAAATCGGGTAAAAATTTCAAAAGTTATGGGCTAAGCAGTGCTGGGATCTGGTCACTTTTCTGCAAACCCATTTTTTGCAAATTTTGACAGGTCGGGGGTCATAAAAAATGACGAAACATTGACCAAAAATTCGAAAATAAACCAATGATGTAGCTAGATAGATATTTTAATAACAAATTCAGAGTGGCATTCCACTTTTAAATCGGGTAAAAATTTCAAAAGTTTGGGCTAAGCAGTGCTGGGATCTGGTCACTTTTCTGCAAACCCATTTTTTGCAAATTTTGACAGGTCGGGGGTCATAAAAAACTACAAAATATTGACCAAAAATTCGAAAATAAACCAATAATGCAGCTAGATAGATATTTTAACAACAAATTCAGAGAGGTATTCCACTTTTAAATCGGGTAAAAATTTCAAAAGTTTGGGCTAAGCAGTGCTGGGATCTGGTCACTTTTCTGCAAACCCATTTTTTGCAAATTTTGACAGGTCGGGGGTCATAAAAAATTACAAAATATTGACCAAAAAATTCGAAAATAAACCAATAATGCAGCTAGATAGATATTTTAATAACAAATTCAGAGAGGTATTCCACTTTTAAATCGGGTAAAAATTTCAAAAGTTTGGGCTAAGCAGTGCTGGGATCTGGTCACTTTTCTGCAAACCCATTTTTTGCAAATTTTGACAGGTCGGGGGTCATAAAAAACTACAAAATATTGACCAAAAATTCGAAAATAAACCAATAATGCAGCTAGATAGATATTTTAACAACAATTCAGAGAGGTATTCCACTTTTAAATCGGGTAAAAATTTCAAAAGTTTGGGCTAAGCAGTGCTGGGATCTGGTCACTTTTCTGCAAACCCATTTTTTGCAAATTTTGACAGGTCGGGGGTCATAAAAAACTACAAAATATTGACCAAAAATTCGAAAATAAACCAATAATGCAGATAGATAGATATTTTAACAACAAATTCAGAGAGGTATTCCACTTTTAAATCGGGTAAAAATTTCAAAAGTTTGGGCTAAGCAGTGCTGGGATCTGGTCACTTTTCTGCAAACCCATTTTTTGCAAATTTTGACAGGTCGGGGGTCATAAAAAATTACAAAATATTGACCAAAAATTCGAAAATAAACCAATAATGCAGCTAGATAGATATTTTAATAACAAATTCAGAGAGGTATTCCACTTTTAAATCGGGTAAAAATTTCAAAAGTTTGGGCTAAGCAGTGCTGGGATCTGGTCACTTTTCTGCAAACCCATTTTTTGCAAATTTTGACAGGTCGGGGGTCATAAAAAACTACAAAATATTGACCAAAAATTCGAAAATAAACCAATAATGCAGCTAGATAGATATTTTAACAACAAATTCAGAGAGGTATTCCACTTTTAAATCGGGTAAAAATTTCAAAAGTTATGGGCTAAGCAGTGCTGGGATCTGGTCACTTTTCTGCAAACCCATTTTTTGCAAATTTTGACAGGTCGGGGGTCATAAAAAATGACGAAACATTGACCAAAAATTCGAAAATAAACCAATGATGTAGCTAGATAGATATTTTAATAACAAATTCAGAGAGGCATTCCACTTTTAAATCGGGTAAAAATTTCAAAAGTTTTGGGATAAGCAGTGCTGGGATCTGGTCACTTTTCTGCAAACCCATTTTTTTGCAAATTTTGACAGGTCGGGGGTCATAAAAAACTACAAAATATTGACCAAAAATTCGAAAATAAACCAATAATGCAGCTAGATAGATATTTTAACAACAAATTCAGAGAGGTATTCCACTTTTAAATCGGGTAAAAATTTCAAAAGTTTGGGCTAAGCAGTGCTGGGATCTGGTCACTTTTCTGCAAACCCATTTTTTGCAAATAAAAAACTCATAAAAAACTACAAAATATTGACCAAAAATTCGAAAATAAACCAATAATGCAGCTAGATAGATATTTTAACAACAAATTCAGAGAGGTATTCCACTTTTAAATCGGGTAAAAATTTCAAAAGTTTGGGCTAAGCAGTGCTGGGATCTGGTCACTTTTCTGCAAACCCATTTTTTGCAAATTTTGACAGGTCGGGGGTCATAAAAAATTACAAAATATTGACCAAAAATTCGAAAATAAACCAAAAATTTCAAAAGTTATGGGCTATGCAGTGCTGGGATCTGGTCACTTTTCTGCAAACCCATTTTTTGCAAATTTTGACAGGTCGGAGGTCATAAAAAATTAAATTAAATAATGCAGCTAGATAGATATTTTAACAACAAATTCAGAGAGGTATTCCACTTTTAAATCGGGTAAAAATTTCAAAAGTTTGGGCTAAGCAGTGCTGGGATCTGGTCACTTTTCTGCAAACCCATTTTTTGCAAATTTTGACAGGTCGGGGGTCATAAAAAACTACAAAATATTGACCAAAAATTCGAAAATAAACCAATAATGCAGCTAGATAGATATTCGAATAACAAATTCAGAGAGGTATTCCACTTTTAAATCGGGTAAAAATTTCAAAAGTTATGGGCTAAGCAGTGCTGGGATCTGGTCACTTTTCTGCAAACCCATTTTTTTGCAAATTTTGACAGGTCGGGGGGTCATAAAAAATGACGAAACATTGACCAAAAATTCGAAAATAAACCAATGATGTAGCTAGATAGATATTTTAATAACAAATTCAGAGTGGCATTCCACTTTTAAATCGGGTAAAAATTTCAAAAGTTTGGGCTTAGCAGTGCTGGGATCTGGTCACTTTTCTGCAAACCCATTTTTTGCAAATTTTGACAGGTCGGGGGTCATAAAAAACTACAAAATATTGACCAAAAATTCGAAAATAAACCAATAATGCAGCTAGATAGATATTTTAACAACAAATTCAGAGAGGTATTCCACTTTTAAATCGGGTAAAAATTTCAAAAATTTGGGCTAAGCAGTGCTGGGATCTGGTCACTTTTCTGCAAACCCATTTTTTGCAAATTTTGACAGGTCGGGGGTCATAAAAAACTACAAAATATTGACCAAAAATTCGAAAATAAACCAATAATGCAGCTAGATAGATATTCGAATAACAAATTCAGAGAGGCATTCCACTTTTAAATCGGGTAAAAATTTCAAAAGTTTGGGCTAAGCAGTGCTGGGATCTGGTCACTTTTCTGCAAACCCATTTTTTGCAAATTTTGACAGGTCGGGGGTCATAAAAAATTACGAAACATTGACCAAAAATTCGAAAATAAACCAATGATGTAGCTAGATAGATATTTTAATAGCAAATTCAGAGAGGTATTCCACTTTTAAATCGGGTAAAAATTTCAAAAGTTTGGGCTAAGCAGTGCTGGGATCTGGTCACTTTTCTGCAAACCCATTTTTTGCAAATTTTGACAGGTCGGGGGTCATAAAAAATTACAAAATATTGACCAAAAATTCGAAAATAAACCAATGATGTAGCTAGATAGATATTTTAATAACAAATTCAGAGTGGCATTCCACTTTTAAATCGGGTAAAAATTTCAAAAGTTTGGGCTAAGCAGTGCTGGGATCTGGTCACTTTTCTGCAAACCCATTTTTTGCAAATTTTGACAGGTCGGGGGTCATAAAAAATTACAAAATATTGACCAAAAATTCGAAAATAAACCAATAATGCAGCTAGATAGATATTTTAATAGCAAATTCAGAGAGGTATTCCACTTTTAAATCGGGTAAAAATTTCAAAAGTTTGGGCTAAGCAGTGCTGGGATCTGGTCACTTTTCTGCAAACCCATTTTTTGCAAATTTTGACAGGTCGGGGGGTCATAAAAAATTACAAAATATTGACCAAAAATTCGAAAATAAACCAATAATGCAGCTAAATAGATATTTTAATAACAAATTCAGAGAGGTATTCCACTTTTAAATCGGGTAAAAATTTCAAAAGTTTGGGCTAAGCAGTGCTGGGATCTGGTCACTTTTCTGCAAACCCATTTTTTGCAAATTTTGACAGGTCGGGGGTCATAAAAAATTACAAAATATTGACCAAAAATTCGAAAATAAACCAATAATGCAGCTAGATAGATATTTTAATAACAAATTCAGAGAGGTATTCCACTTTTAAATCGGGTAAAAATTTCAAAAGTTTGGGCTAAGCAGTGCTGGGATCTTGTCACTTTTCTGCAAACCCATTTTTTGCAAATTTTGACAGGTCGGGGGTCATAAAAAATTACAAAATATTGACCAAAAATTCGAAAATAAACCAATAATGCAGCTAGATAGATATTCGAATAACAAATTCAGAGGTATTCCACTTTTAAATCGGGTAAAAATTTCAAAAGTTATGGGCTAAGCAGTGCTGGGATCTGGTCACTTTTCTGCAAACCCATTTTTTGCAAATTTTGACAGGTCGGGGGTCATAAAAAATTACAAAATATTGACCAAAAATTCGAAAATAAACCAATAATGCAGCTAGATAGATATTTTAACAACAAATTCAGAGAGGTATTCCACTTTTAAATCGGGTAAAAATTTCAAAAGTTTGGGCTAAGCAGTGCTGGGATCTTGTCACTTTTCTGCAAACCCATTTTTTGCAAATTTTGACAGGTCGGGGGTCATAAAAAATTACAAAATATTGACCAAAAATTCGAAAATAAACCAATAATGCAGCTAGATAGATATTCGAATAACAAATTCAGAGGTATTCCACTTTTAAATCGGGTAAAAATTTCAAAAGTTTGGGCTTAGCAGTGCTGGGATCTGGTCACTTTTCTGCAAACCCATTTTTTGCAAATTTTGACAGGTCGGGGATCATAAAAAATTAAAAAATATTGACCAAAAATTCGAAAATAAACCAATAATGCAGCTAGATAGATATTTTAATAGCAAATTCAGAGAGGTATTCCACTTTTAAATCGGGTAAAAATTTCAAAAGTTTGGGCTAAGCAGTGCTGGGATCTGGTCACTTTTCTGCAAACCCATTTTTTGCAAATTTTAACAAGTCGGGGGTCATAAAAAACTACAAAATATTGACCAAAAATTCGAAAATAAACCAATAATGCAGCTAGATAGATATTCGAATAACAAATTCAGAGAGGTATTCCACTTTTAAATCGGGTAAAAATTTCAAAAGGTTTGGGATAAGCAGTGCTGGGATCTGGTCACTTTTCTGCAAACCCATTTTTTGCAAATTTTGACAGGTCGGGGGTCATAAAAAATTAAAAAATATTGACCAAAAATTCGAAAATAAACCAATAATGCAGCTAGATAGATATTTTAATAACAAATTCAGAGAGGTATTCCACTTTTAAATCGGGTAAAAATTTCAAAAGTTTGGGCTAAGCAGTGCTGGGATCTGGTCACTTTTCTGCAAACCCATTTTTTGCAAATTTTGACAGGTCGGGGGTCATAAAAAATTACAAAATATTGACCAAAAATTCGAAAATAAACCAATAATGCAGCTAGATAGATATTTTAATAACAAATTCAGAAAGGTATTCCACTTTTAAATCGGGTAAAAATTTCAAAAGTTTGGGCTTAGCAGTGCTGGGATCTGGTCACTTTTCTGCAAACCCATTTTTTGCAAATTTTGACAGGTCGGGGTCATAAAAAATGACGAAACATTGACCAAAAATTCGAAAATAAACCAATGATGTAGCTAGATAGATATTTTAATAACAAATTCAGAGAGGCATTCCACTTTTAAATCGGGTAAAAATTTCAAAAGTTATGGGATAAGCAGTGCTGGGATCTGGTCACTTTTCTGCAAACCCATTTTTTTGCAAATTTTGACAGGTCGGGGGTCATAAAAAATTACAAAATATTGACCAAAAATTCGAAAATAAACCAATAATGCAGCTAGATAGATATTTTAACAACAAATTCAGAGAGGTATTCCACTTTTTAAATCGGGTAAAAATTTCAAAAGTTTGGGCTAAGCAGTGCTGGGTTCTGGTCACTTTTCTGCAAACCCATTTTTTGCAAATTTTGACAGGTCGGGGGTAATAAAAAACTACAAAATATTGACCAAAAATTCGAAAATAAACCAATAATGCAGCTAGATAGATATTTTAACAACAAATTCAGAGAGGTATTCCACTTTTAAATCGGGTAAAAATTTCAAAAGTTTGGGCTAAGCAGTGCTGGGATCTGGTCACTTTTCTGCAAACCCATTTTTTGCAAATTTTGACAGGTCGGGGGTAATAAAAAACTACAAAATATTGACCAAAAATTCGAAAATAAACCAATAATGCAGCTAGATAGATATTTTAACAACAAATTCAGAGAGGTATTCCACTTTTAAATCGGGTAAAAATTTCAAAAGTTTGGGCTAAGCAGTGCTGGGATCTGGTCACTTTTCTGCAAACCCATTTTTTGCAAATTTTGACAGGTCGGGGGTCATAAAAAATTACAAAATATTGACCAAAAATTCGAAAATAAACCAAAAATTTCAAAAGATATGGGCTATGCAGTGCTGGGATCTGGTCACTTTTCTGCAAACCCATTTTTTGCAAATTTTGACAGGTCGGAGGTCATAAAAAATTAAATTAAATAATGCAGCTAGATAGATATTTTAACAACAAATTCAGAGAGGTATTCCACTTTTAAATCGGGTAAAAATTTCAAAAGTTATGGGCTATGCAGTGCTGGGATCTGGTCACTTTTCTGCAAACCCATTTTTTGCAAATTTTGACAGGTCGGAGGTCATAAAAAATTACGAAATATTGACCAAAAATTCGAAAATAAACCAATAATGCAGCTAGATAGATATTTTAATAGCAAATTCAGAGAGGTATTCCACTTTTAAATCGGGTAAAAATTTCAAAAGGTTTGGGATAAGCAGTGCTGGGTTCTGGTCACTTTTCTGCAAACCCATTTTTTGCAAATTTTGACAGGTCGGGGGTCATAAAAAATTACAAAATATTGACCAAAAATTCAAAAAATAAACCAATAATGCAGCTAGATAGATATTCGAATAACAAATTCACTTTTAAATCGCGTAAAAATTTCAAAAGTTATGGGCTAAGCAGTGCTGGGTTCTGGTCACTTTTCTGCAAACCCATTTTTTGCAAATTTTGACAGGTCGGGGGTCATAAAAAATTACAAAATATTGACCAAAAATTCGAAAATAAACCAATAATGCAGCTAGATAGATATTTTAACAACAAATTCAGAGAGGTATTCCACTTTTAAATCGGGTAAAAATTTCAAAAGTTTGGGCTAAGCAGTGCTGGGATCTGGTCACTTTTCTGCAAACCCATTTTTTGCAAATTTTGACAGGTCGGGGGGTCATAAAAAACTACAAAATATTGACCAAAAATTCGAAAATAAACCAATAATGCAGCTAGATAGATATTTTAACAACAAATTCAGAGAGGTATTCCACTTTTAAATCGGGTAAAAATTTCAAAAGTTTGGGCTAAGCAGTGCTGGGATCTGGTCACTTTTCTGCAAACCCATTTTTTGCAAATTTTGACAGGTCGGGGGTCATAAAAAACTACAAAATATTGACCAAAAATTCGAAAATAAACCAATAATGCAGCTAGATAGATATTTTAACAACAAATTCAGAGAGGTATTCCACTTTTAAATCGGGTAAAAATTTCAAAAGTTTGGGCTAAGCAGTGCTGGGATCTGGTCACTTTTCTGCAAACCCATTTTTTGCAAATTTTGACAGGTCGGGGGTCATAAAAAACTACAAAATATTGACCAAAAATTCGAAAATAAACCAATAATGCAGCTAGATAGATATTTTAACAACAAATTCAGAGAGGTATTCCACTTTTAAATCGGGTAAAAATTTCAAAAGTTTGGGCTAAGCAGCGCTGGGATCTGGTCACTTTTCTGCAAACCCATTTTTTTGCAAATTTTGACAGGTCGGGGGTCATAAAAAATTACAAAATATTGACCAAAAATTCGAAAATAAACCAATAATGCAGCTAGATAGATATTTTAACAACAAATTCAGAGAGGTATTCCACTTTTAAATCGGGTAAAAATTCCAAAAGTTTGAGCTAAGCAGTGCTGGGATCTGGTCACTTTTCTGCAAACCCATTTTTTGCAAATTTTGACAGGTCGGGGGTCATAAAAAACTACAAAATATTGACCAAAAATTCGAAAATAAACCAATAATGCAGCTAGATAGATATTTTAATAGCAAATTCAGAGAGGTATTCCACTTTTAAATCGGGTAAAAATTTCAAAAGGTTTGGGATAAGCAGTGCTGGGATCTGGTCACTTTTCTGCAAACCCATTTTTTGCAAATTTTGACAGGTCGGGGGTCATAAAAAATTACAAAATATTGACCAAAAATTCGAAAATAAACCAATAATGCAGCTAGATAGATATTTTAATAACAAATTCAGAGAGGCATTCCACTTTTAAATCGGGTAAAAATTTCAAAAGTTATGGGATAAGCAGTGCTGGGATCTGGTCACTTTTCTGCAAACCCATTTTTTTTGCAAATTTTGACAGGTCGGGGGTCATAAAAAATTACAAAATATTGACCAAAAATTCGAAAATAAACCAATAATGCAGCTAGATAGATATTTTAACAACAAATTCAGAGAGGTATTCCACTTTTAAATCGGGTAAAAATTTCAAAAGTTTGGGCTAAGCAGTGCTGGGTTCTGGTCACTTTTCTGCAAACCCATTTTTTGCAAATTTTGACAGGTCGGGGGTAATAAAAAACTACAAAATATTGACCAAAAATTCGAAAATAAACCAATAATGCAGCTAGATAGATATTTTAACAACAAATTCAGAGAGGTATTCCACTTTTAAATCGGGTAAAAATTTCAAAAGTTTGGGCTAAGCAGTGCTGGGATCTGGTCACTTTTCTGCAAACCCATTTTTTGCAAATTTTGACAGGTCGGGGGTAATAAAAAACTACAAAATATTGACCAAAAATTCGAAAATAAACCAATAATGCAGCTAGATAGATATTTTAACAACAAATTCAGAGAGGTATTCCACTTTTAAATCGGGTAAAAATTTCAAAAGTTTGGGCTAAGCAGTGCTGGGATCTTGTCACTTTTCTGCAAACCCATTTTTTGCAAATTTTGACAGGTCGGGGGTCATAAAAAATTACAAAATATTGACCAAAAATTCGAAAATAAACCAAAAATTTCAAAAGTTATGGGCTATGCAGTGCTGGGATCTGGTCACTTTTCTGCAAACCCATTTTTTGCAAATTTTGACAGGTCGGAGGTCATAAAAAATTAAATTAAATAATGCAGCTAGATAGATATTTTAACAACAAATTCAGAGAGGTATTCCACTTTTAAATCGGGTAAAAATTTCAAAAGTTATGGGCTATGCAGTGCTGGGATCTGGTCACTTTTCTGCAAACCCATTTTTTGCAAATTTTGACAGGTCGGAGGTCATAAAAAATTACGAAATATTGACCAAAAATTCGAAAATAAACCAATAATGCAGCTAGATAGATATTTTAATAGCAAATTCAGAGAGGTATTCCACTTTTAAATCGGGTAAAAATTTCAAAAGGTTTGGGATAAGCAGTGCTGGGTTCTGGTCACTTTTCTGCAAACCCATTTTTTGCAAATTTTGACAGGTCGGGGGTCAAAAAAATTACAAAATATTGACCAAAAATTCGAAAATAAACCAATAATGCAGCTAGATAGATATTCGAATAACAAATTCACTTTTAAATCGCGTAAAAATTTCAAAAGTTATGGGCTAAGCAGTGCTGGGTTCTGGTCACTTTTCTGCAAACCCATTTTTTGCAAATTTTGACAGGTCGGGGGTCATAAAAAATTACAAAATATTGACCAAAAATTCGAAAATAAACCAATAATGCAGCTAGATAGATATTTTAACAACAAATTCAGAGAGGTATTCCACTTTTAAATCGGGTAAAAATTTCAAAAGTTTGGGCTAAGCAGTGCTGGGATCTGGTCACTTTTCTGCAAACCCATTTTTTGCAAATTTTGACAGGTCGGGGGTCATAAAAAACTACAAAATATTGACCAAAAATTCGAAAATAAACCAATAATGCAGCTAGATAGATATTTTAACAACAAATTCAGAGAGGTATTCCACTTTTAAATCGGGTAAAAATTTCAAAAGTTTGGGCTAAGCAGTGCTGGGATCTGGTCACTTTTCTGCAAACCCATTTTTTGCAAATTTTGACAGGTCGGGGGTCATAAAAAACTACAAAATATTGACCAAAAATTCGAAAATAAACCAATAATGCAGCTAGATAGATATTTTAACAACAAATTCAGAGAGGTATTCCACTTTTAAATCGGGTAAAAATTTCAAAAGTTTGGGCTAAGCAGTGCTGGGATCTGGTCACTTTTCTGCAAACCCATTTTTTGCAAATTTTTACAGGTCGGGGGTCATAAAAAACTACAAAATATTGACCAAAAATTCGAAAATAAACCAATAATGCAGCTAGATAGATATTTTAACAACAAATTCAGAGAGGTATTCCACTTTTAAATCGGGTAAAAATTTCAAAAGTTTGGGCTAAGCAGCGCTGGGATCTGGTCACTTTTCTGCAAACCCATTTTTTTGCAAATTTTGACAGGTCGGGGGTCATAAAAAATTACAAAATATTGACCAAAAATTCGAAAATAAACCAATAATGCAGCTAGATAGATATTTTAACAACAAATTCAGAGAGGTATTCCACTTTTAAATCGGGTAAAAATTCCAAAAGTTTGAGCTAAGCAGTGCTGGGATCTGGTCACTTTTCTGCAAACCCATTTTTTGCAAATTTTGACAGGTCGGGGGTCATAAAAAACTACAAAATATTGACCAAAAATTCGAAAATAAACCAATAATGCAGCTAGATAGATATTTTAATAGCAAATTCAGAGAGGTATTCCACTTTTAAATCGGGTAAAAATTTCAAAAGGTTTGGGATAAGCAGTGCTGGGATCTGGTCACTTTTCTGCAAACCCATTTTTTGCAAATTTTGACAGGTCGGGGGTCATAAAAAATTACAAAATATTGACCAAAAATTCGAAAATAAACCAATAATGCAGCTAGATAGATATTTTAATAACAAATTCAGAAAGGTATTCCACTTTTAAATCGGGTAAAAATTTCAAAAGTTTGGGCTTAGCAGTGCTGGGATCTGGTCACTTTTCTGCAAACCCATTTTTTGCAAATTTTGACAGGTCGGGGGTCATAAAAAATGACGAAACATTGACCAAAAATTCGAAAATAAACCAATGATGTAGCTAGATAGATATTTTAATAACAAATTCAGAGAGGCATTCCACTTTTAAATCGGGTAAAAATTTCAAAAGTTATGGGATAAGCAGTGCTGGGATCTGGTCACTTTTCTGCAAACCCATTTTTTTTGCAAATTTTGACAGGTCGGGGGTCATAAAAAATTACAAAATATTGACCAAAAATTCGAAAATAAACCAATAATGCAGCTAGATAGATATTTTAACAACAAATTCAGAGAGGTATTCCACTTTTAAATCGGGTAAAAATTTCAAAAGTTTGGGCTAAGCAGTGCTGGGTTCTGGTCACTTTTCTGCAAACCCATTTTTTGCAAATTTTGACAGGTCGGAGGTCATAAAAAATTACGAAATATTGACCAAAAATTCGAAAATAAACCAATAATGCAGCTAGATAGATATTTTAATAGCAAATTCAGAGAGGTATTCCACTTTTAAATCGGGTAAAAATTTCAAAAGGTTTGGGATAAGCAGTGCTGGGTTCTGGTCACTTTTCTGCAAACCCATTTTTTGCAAATTTTGACAGGTCGGGGGGTCATAAAAAATTACAAAATATTGACCAAAAATTCGAAAATAAACCAATAATGCAGCTAGATAGATATTCGAATAACAAATTCACTTTTAAATCGCGTAAAAATTTCAAAAGTTATTGGCTAAGCAGTGCTGGGATCTGGTCACTTTTCTGCAAACCCATTTTTTGCAAATTTTGACAGGTCGGGGGGTCATAAAAAATTACAAAATATTGACCAAAAATTCGAAAATAAACCAATAATGCAGCTAGATAGATATTTTAACAACAAATTCAGAGAGGTATTCCACTTTTAAATCGGGTAAAAATTTCAAAAGTTTGGGCTAAGCAGCGCTGGGATCTGGTCACTTTTCTGCAAACCCATTTTTTTGCAAATTTTGACAGGTCGGGGGTCATAAAAAATTACAAAATATTGACCAAAAATTCGAAAATAAACCAATAATGCAGCTAGATAGATATTTTAACAACAAATTCAGAGAGGTATTCCACTTTTAAATCGGGTAAAAATTCCAAAAGTTTGAGCTAAGCAGTGCTGGGATCTGGTCACTTTTCTGCAAACCCATTTTTTGCAAATTTTGACAGGTCGGGGGTCATAAAAAACTACAAAATATTGACCAAAAATTCGAAAATAAACCAATAATGCAGCTAGATAGATATTTTAACAACAAATTCAGAGAGGTATTCCACTTTTAAATCGGGTAAAAATTTCAAAAGTTTGGGCTAAGCAGTGCTGGGATCTGGTCACTTTTCTGCAAACCCATTTTTTGCAAATTTTGACAGGTCGGGGGTCATAAAAAACTACAAAATATCAACCAAAAATTCGAAAATAAACCAATAATGCAGCTAGATAGATATTTTAACAACAAATTCAGAGAGGTATTCCACTTTTAAATCGGGTAAAAATTTCAAAAGTTTGGGCTAAGCAGTGCTGGGATCTGGTCACTTTTCTGCAAACCCATTTTTTGCAAATTTTGACAGGTCGGGGGTCATAAAAAACTACAAAATATTGACCAAAAATTCGAAAATAAACCAATAATGCAGCTAGATAGATATTTTAACAACAAATTCAGAGAGGTATTCCACTTTTAAATCGGGTAAAAATTTCAAAAGTTTGGGCTAAGCAGCGCTGGGATCTGGTCACTTTTCTGCAAACCCATTTTTTGCAAATTTTGACAGGTCGGGGGGTCATAAAAAATTAAAAAATATTGACCAAAAATTCGAAAATAAACCAATAATGCAGCTAGATAGATATTTTAATAACAAATTCAGAGAGGTATTCCACTTTTAAATCGGGTAAAAATTTCAAAAGTTATGGGCTAAGCAGTGCTGGGTTCTGGTCACTTTTCTGCAATCCCATTTTTTTTGCAAATTTTGACAGGTCGGGGGTCCTAAAAAATTACAAAATATTGACCAAAAATTCGAAAATAAACCAATAATGCAGCTAGATAGATATTTTAATAACAAATTCAGAGAGGTATTCCACTTTTAAATCGGGTAAAAATTTCAAAAGTTTGGGCTTAGCAGTGCTGGGATCTGGTCACTTTTCTGCAAACCCATTTTTTGCAAATTTCGACAGGTCGGGGGTCATAAAAAATGACGAAACATTGACCAAAAATTCGAAAATAAACCAATGATGTAGCTAGATAGATATTTTAATAACAAATTCAGAGAGGCATTCCACTTTTAAATCGGGTAAAAATTTCAAAAGTTATGGGATAAGCAGTGCTGGGATCTGGTCACTTTTCTGCAAACCCATTTTTTTTGCAAATTTTGACAGGTCGGGGGTCATAAAAAATTACAAAATATTGACCAAAAATTCGAAAATAAACCAATAATGCAGCTAGATAGATATTTTAACAACAAATTCAGAGAGGTATTCCACTTTTAAATCGGGTAAAAATTTCAAAAGTTTGGGCTAAGCAGTGCTGGGATCTGGTCACTTTTCTGCAAACCCATTTTTTGCAAATTTTGACAGGTCGGGGGTCA
Source organism: Drosophila ficusphila (assembly GCF_018152265.1). Lineage (NCBI taxonomy): Eukaryota > Metazoa > Arthropoda > Insecta > Diptera > Drosophilidae > Drosophila > Drosophila ficusphila. The sequence goes on from NW_025064275.1 coordinate 15,756, forward strand.
TAAAAAATTACAAAATATTGACCAAAAATTCGAAAATAAACCAATAATGCAGCTAGATAGATATTTTAATAACAAATTCAGAGAGGTATTCCACTTTTAAATCGGGTAAAAATTTCAAAAGTTTGGGCTAAGCAGTGCTGGGATCTGGTCACTTTTCTGCAAACCCATTTTTTGCAAATTTTGACAGGTCGGGGGTCATAAAAAACTACAAAATATTGACCAAAAATTCGAAAATAAACCAATAATGCAGCTAGATAGATATTCGAATAACAAATTCAGAGAGGTATTCCACTTTTAAATCGGGTAAAAATTTCAAAAGTTATGGGCTAAGCAGTGCTGGGATCTGGTCACTTTTCTGCAAACCCATTTTTTGCAAATTTTGACAGGTCGGGGGGTCATAAAAAATTACAAAATATTGACCAAAAATTCGAAAATAAACCAATAATGCAGCTAGATAGATATTCGAATAACAAATTCAGAGAGGTATTCCACTTTTAAATCGGGTAAAAATTTCAAAAGTTATGGGCTAAGCAGTGCTGGGATCTGGTCACTTTTCTGCAAACCCATTTTTTGCAAATTTTGACAGGTCGGGGGTCATAAAAAATTACGAAACATTGACCAAAAATTCGAAAATAAACCAATGATGTAGCTTGATAGATATTTTAATAACAAATTCAGAGAGACATTCCACTTTTAAATCGGGTAAAAATTTCAAAAGTTATGGGCTAAGCAGTGCTGGGATCTGGTCACTTTTCTGCAAACCCATTTTTTTGCAAATTTTGACAGGTCGGGGGGTCATAAAAAATTAAAAAATATTGACCAAAAATTCGAAAATAAACCAATAATGCAGCTAGATAGATATTTTAACAACAAATTCAGAGAGGTATTCCACTTTTAAATCGGGTAAAAATTTCAAAAGTTATGGGCTAAGCAGTGCTGGGATCTTGTCACTTTTCTGCAAACCCATTTTTTGCAAATTTTGACAGGTCGGGGGTCATAAAAAATTACAAAATATTGACCAAAAATTCGAAAATAAACCAATAATGCAGCTAGATAGATATTTTAACAACAAATTCAGAGAGGTATTCCACTTTTAAATCGGGTAAAAATTTCAAAAGTTTGGGCTAAGCAGTGCTGGGATCTGGTCACTTTTCTGCAAACCCATTTTTTGCAAATTTTGACAGGTCGGGGGTCATAAAAAATGACGAAACATTGACCAAAAATTCGAAAATAAACCAATGATGTAGCTAGATAGATATTTTAATAACAAATTCAGAGAGGCATTCCACTTTTAAATCGGGTAAAAATTTCAAAAGTTATGGGCTAAGCAGTGCTGGGTTCTGGTCACTTTTCTGCAAATCCATTTTTTGCAAATTTTGACAGGTCGGGGGTCATAAAAAATTACAAAATATTGACCAAAAATTCGAAAATAAATTAATAATGCAGCTAGATAGATATTTTAATAACAAATTCAGAGAGGTATTCCACTTTTAAATCGGGTAAAAATTTCAAAAGTTTGGGCTTAGCAGTGCTGGGATCTGGTCACTTTTCTGCAAACCCATTTTTTGCAAATTTTGACAGGTCGGGGGTCATAAAAAATGACGAAACATTGACCAAAAATTCGAAAATAAACCAATGATGTAGCTAGATAGATATTTTAATAACAAATTCAGAGAGGCATTCCACTTTTAAATCGGGTAAAAATTTCAAAAGTTATGGGATAAGCAGTGCTGGGATCTGGTCACTTTTCTGCAAACCCATTTTTTTGCAAATTTTGACAGGTCGGGGGTCATAAAAAATTACAAAATATTGACAAAAAATTCGAAAATAAACCAATAATGCAGCTAGATAGATATTTTAACAACAAATTCAGAGAGGTATTCCACTTTTAAATCGGGTAAAAATTTCAAAAGTTTGGGCTAAGCAGTGCTGGGATCTGGTCACTTTTCTGCAAACCCATTTTTTGCAAATTTTGACAGGTCGGGGGTCATAAAAAACTACAAAATATTGACCAAAAATTCGAAAATAAACCAATAATGCAGCTAGATAGATATTTTAACAACAAATTCAGAGAGGTATTCCACTTTTAAATCGGTTAAAAATTTCAAAAGTTTGGGCTAAGCAGTGCTGGGATCTGGTCACTTTTCTGCAAACCCATTTTTTGCAAATTTTGACAGGTCGGGGGTCATAAAAATTACAAACTATTGACCAAAAATTCGAAAATAAACCAATAATGCAGCTAGATAGATATTTTAATAACAAATTCAGAGAGGTATTCCACTTTTAAATCGGGTAAAAATTTCAAAAGTTTGGGCTTTGCAGTGCTGGGATCTGGTCACTTTTCTGCAAACCCATTTTTTGCAAATTTTGACAGGTCGGGGGTCATAAAAAACTACAAAATATTGACCAAAAATTCGAAAATAAACCAATAATGCAGCTAGATAGATATTCGAATAACAAATTCAGAGAGGTATTCCACTTTTAAATCGGGTAAAAATTTCAAAAGTTTGGGCTAAGCAGTGCTGGGATCTGGTCACTTTTCTGCAAACCCATTTTTTGCAAATTTTGACAGGTCGGGGGTCATAAAAAAGGACGAAACATTGACAAAAAATTCGAAAATAAACCAATGATGTAGCTAGATAGATATTTTAATAACAAATTCAGAGAGGCATTCCACTTTTAAATCGGGTAAAAATTTCAAAAGTTATGGGATAAGCAGTGCTGGGATCTGATCACTTTTCTGCAAACCCATTTTTTTGCAAATTTTGACAGGTCGGGGGTCATAAAAATTAAAAAATATTGACCAAAAATTCGAAAATAAACCAATAATGCAGCTAGATAGATATTTTAACAACAAATTCAGAGAGGTATTCCACTTTTAAATCGGGTAAAAATTTCAAAAGTTTGGGCTAAGCAGTGCTGGGATCTTGTCACTTTTCTGCAAACCCATTTTTTGCAAATTTTGACAGGTCGGGGGTCATAAAAAATTACAAAATATAGACCAAAAATTCGAAAATAAACCAATAATGCAGCTAGATAGATATTTTAACAACAAATTCAGAGAGGTATTCCACTTTTAAATCGGGTAAAAATTTCAAAAGTTTGGGCTAAGCAGTGCTGGGATCTGGTCACTTTTCTGCAAACCCATTTTTTGCAAATTTTGACAGGTCGGGGGTCATAAAAAATTACAAAATATTGACCAAAAATTCGAAAATAAACCAATAATGCAGCTAGATAGATATTTTAACAACAAATTCAGAGAGGTATTCCACTTTTAAATCGGGTAAAAATTTCAAAAGTTTGGGCTAAGCAGTGCTGGGATCTGGTCACTTTTCTGCAAACCCATTTTTTGCAAATTTTGACAGGTCGGGGGGTCATAAAAAACTACAAAATATTGACCAAAAATTCGAAAATAAACCAATAATGCAGCTAGATAGATATTTTAACAACAAATTCAGAGAGGTATTCCACTTTTAAATCGGTTAAAAATTTCAAAAGTTTGGGCTAAGCAGTGCTGGGATCTGGTCACTTTTCTGCAAACCCATTTTTTGCAAATTTTGACAGGTCGGGGGTCATAAAAAATTACAAACTATTGACCAAAAATTCGAAAATAAACCAATAATGCAGCTAGATAGATATTTTAATAACAAATTCAGAGAGGTATTCCACTTTTAAATCGGGTAAAAATTTCAAAAGTTTGGGCTTTGCAGTGCTGGGATCTGGTCACTTTTCTGCAAACCCATTTTTTGCAAATTTTGACAGGTCGGGGGTCATAAAAAACTACAAAATATTGACCAAAAATTCGAAAATAAACCAATAATGCAGCTAGATAGATATTCGAATAACAAATTCAGAGAGGTATTCCACTTTTAAATCGGGTAAAAATTTCAAAAGTTTGGGCTAAGCAGTGCTGGGATCTGGTCACTTTTCTGCAAACCCATTTTTTGCAAATTTTGACAGGTCGGGGGTCATAAAAAAGGACGAAACATTGACAAAAAATTCGAAAATAAACCAATGATGTAGCTAGATAGATATTTTAATAACAAATTCAGAGAGGCATTCCACTTTTAAATCGGGTAAAAATTTCAAAAGTTATGGGATAAGCAGTGCTGGGATCTGATCACTTTTCTGCAAACCCATTTTTTTGCAAATTTTGACAGGTCGGGGGTCATAAAAAATTAAAAAATATTGACCAAAAATTCGAAAATAAACCAATAATGCAGCTAGATAGATATTTTAACAACAAATTCAGAGAGGTATTCCACTTTTAAATCGGGTAAAAATTTCAAAAGTTTGGGCTAAGCAGTGCTGGGATCTTGTCACTTTTCTGCAAACCCATTTTTTGCAAATTTTGACAGGTCGGGGGTCATAAAAAATTACAAAATATAGACCAAAAATTCGAAAATAAACCAATAATGCAGCTAGATAGATATTTTAACAACAAATTCAGAGAGGTATTCCACTTTTAAATCGGGTAAAAATTTCAAAAGTTTGGGCTAAGCAGTGCTGGGATCTGGTCACTTTTCTGCAAACCCATTTTTTGCAAATTTTGACAGGTCGGGGGTCATAAAAAATTACAAAATATTGACCAAAAATTCGAAAATAAACCAATAATGCAGCTAGATAGATATTTTAACAACAAATTCAGAGAGGTATTCCACTTTTAAATCGGGTAAAAATTTCAAAAGGTTTGGGATAAGCAGTGCTGGGATCTGGTCACTTTTCTGCAAACCCAGTTTTTGCAAATTTTAACAAGTCGGGGGTCATAAAAAACTACAAAATATCAACCAAAAATTCGAAAATAAACCAATAATGCAGCTAGATAGATATTTTAATAACAAATTCAGAGAGGTATTCCACTTTTAAATCGGGTAAAAATTTCAAAAGTTATGGGCTAAGCAGTGCTGGGTTCTGGTCACTTTTCTGCAAACCCATTTTTTTTGCAAATTTTGACAGGTCGGGGGTCATAAAAAATTACAAAATATTGACCAAAAATTCGAAAATAAACCAATAATGCAGCTAGATAGATATTATAACAACAAATTCAGAGAGGTATTTTAAATCGGGTAAAAATTTCAAAATTTATGGGCTAAGCAGTGCTGGGATCTGGTCACTTTTCTGCAAACCCATTTTTTGCAAATTTTAACAAGTCGGGGGTCATAAAAAACTACAAAATATTGACCAAAAATTCGAAAATAAACCAATAATGCAGCTAGATAGATATTTTAACAACAAATTCAGAAAGGTATTCCACTTTTAAATCGGGTAAAAATTTCAAAAGTTTGGGCTAAGCAGTGCTGGGATCTGGTCACTTTTCTGCAAACCCATTTTTTGCAAATTTTGACAGGTCGGGGGTCATAAAAAATTACAAAACAATGACCAAAAATTCGAAAATAAACCAATGATGTAGCTAGATAGATATTTTAATAACAAATTCAGAGAGGCATTCCACTTTTAAATCGGGTAAAAATTTCAAAAGTTATGGGATAAGCAGTGCTGGGATCTGGTCACTTTTCTGCAAGCCCATTTTTTTGCAAATTTTGACAGGTCGGGGGTCATAAAAAATTACAAAATATTGACCAAAAATTCGAAAATAAACCAATAATGCAGCTAGATAGATATTCAAATAACAAATTCAGAGAGGTATTCCACTTTTAAATCGGGTAAAAATTTCAAAAGTTTGGGCTAAGCAGTGCTGGGATCTTGTCACTTTTCTGCAAACCCATTTTTTGCAAATTTTGACAGGTCGGGGGTCATAAAAAATTAAAAAATATTGACCAAAAATTCGAAAATAAACCAATAATGCAGCTAGATAGATATTTTAACAACAAATTCAGAGAGGTATTCCACTTTTAAATCGGGTAAAAATTTCAAAAGTTATGGGCTAAGCAGTGCTGGGATCTGGTCACTTTTCTGCAAACCCATTTTTTGCTAATTTTGACAGGTCGGGGGTTATAAAAAATTACAAAATATCAACCAAAAATTCGAAAATAAACCAATAATGCAGCTAGATAGATATTTTAATAGCAAATTCAGAGAGGTATTCCACTTTTAAATCGGGTAAAAATTTCAAAAGTTATGGGCTAAGCAGTGCTGGGTTCTGGTCACTTTTCTGCAGACCCATTTTTTTGCAAATTTTGACAGGTCGGGGGTCATAAAAAATTAAAAAATATTGACCAAAAATTCGAAAATAAACCAATAATGCAGCTAGATAGATATTCGAATAACAAATTCAGAGAGGTATTCCACTTTTAAATCGGGTAAAAATTTCAAAAGTTATGGGCTAAGCAGTGCTGGGATCTGGTCACTTTTCTGCAAATCCATTTTTTTGCAAATTTTGACAGGTCGGGGGTCATAAAAAATTACAAAATATTGACCAAAAATTCGAAATAATCCAATAATGCAGCTAGATAGATATTCTAATATCAAAGTCAGAGAGGTATTCCACTTTTAAGTCGGGTAAAAATTTCAAAGTGATGGGCTAAGAAGTGCTGGGATCTGGTCACTTTTCTGCAAACCCATTTTTTGCAAATTTTGACAGGTCGGGGGTCATAAAAAATTAAAAAATATTGACCAAAAATTCGAAAATAAACCAATAATGCAGCTAGATAGATATTTTAACAACAAATTCAGAGAGGTATTCCACTTTTAAATCGGGTAAAAATTTCAAAAGTTATGGGCTAAGCAGTGCTGGGATCTGGTCACTTTTCTGCAAACCCATTTTTTGCAAATTTTGACAAGTCGGGGGTCATAAAAAACTACAAAATATTGACCAAAAATTTGAAAATAAACCAATAATGCAGCTAGATAGATATTTTAACAACAAATTCAGAGAGGTATTCCACTTTTAAATCGGGTAAAAATTTCAAAAGTTTGGGCTAAGCAGTGCTGGGATCTGGTCACTTTTCTGCAAACCCATTTTTTGCAAATTTTGACAGGTCGGGGGGTCATAAAAAATGACGAAACATTGACCAAAAATTCGAAAATAAACCAATGATGTAGCTAAATATATATTTTAATAACAAATTCAGAGAGGCATTCCACTTTTAAATCGGGTAAAAATTTCAAAAGTTTGGGCTAAGCAGTGCTGGGATCTGGTCACTTTTCTGCAAACCCATTTTTTGCAAATTTTGACAGGTCGGGGGTCATAAAAAATTACAAAACAATGACCAAAAATTCGAAAATAAACCAATGATGTAGCTAGATAGATATTTTAATAACAAATTCAGAGAGGCATTCCACTTTTAAATCGGGTAAAAATTTCAAAAGTTATGGGATAAGCAGTGCTGGGATCTGGTCACTTTTCTGCAAGCCCATTTTTTTGCAAATTTTGACAGGTCGGGGGTCATAAAAAATTACAAAATATTGACCAAAAATTCGAAAATAAACCAATAATGCAGCTAGATAGATATTCAAATAACAAATTCAGAGAGGTATTCCACTTTTAAATCGGGTAAAAATTTCAAAAGTTTGGGCTAAGCAGTGCTGGGATCTTGTCACTTTTCTGCAAACCCATTTTTTGCAAATTTTGACAGGTCGGGGGTCATAAAAAATTAAAAAATATTGACCAAAAATTCGAAAATAAACCAATAATGCAGCTAGATAGATATTTTAACAACAAATTCAGAGAGGTATTCCACTTTTAAATCGGGTAAAAATTTCAAAAGTTATGGGCTAAGCAGTGCTGGGATCTGGTCACTTTTCTGCAAACCCATTTTTTTGCAAATTTTGACAGGTCGGGGGTCATAAAAAATTACAAAATATCAACCAAAAATTCGAAAATAAACCAATAATGCAGCTAGATAGATATTTTAATAGCAAATTCAGAGAGGTATTCCACTTTTAAATCGGGTAAAAATTTCAAAAGTTATGGGCTAAGCAGTGCTGGGTTCTGGTCACTTTTCTGCAGACCCATTTTTTGCAAATTTTGACAGGTCGGGGGGTCATAAAAAATTAAAAAATATTGACCAAAAATTCGAAAATAAACCAATAATGCAGCTAGATAGATATTCGAATAACAAATTCAGAGAGGTATTCCACTTTTAAATCGGGTAAAAATTTCAAAAGTTATGGGCTAAGCAGTGCTGGGATCTGGTCACTTTTCTGCAAATCCATTTTTTTGCAAATTTTGACAGGTCGGGGGTCATAAAAAATTACAAAATATTGACCAAAAATTCGAAATAATCCAATAATGCAGCTAGATAGATATTCTAATATCAAATTCAGAGAGGTATTCCACTTTTAAATCGGGTAAAAATTTCAAAGTGATGGGCTAAGAAGTGCTGGGATCTGGTCACTTTTCTGCAAACCCATTTTTTGCAAATTTTGACAGGTCGGGGGTCATAAAAAATTAAAAAATATTGACCAAAAATTCGAAAATAAACCAATAATGCAGCTAGATAGATATTTTAACAACAAATTCAGAGAGGTATTCCACTTTTAAATCGGGTAAAAATTTCAAAAGTTATGGGCTAAGCAGTGCTGGGATCTGGTCACTTTTCTGCAAACCCATTTTTTGCAAATTTTGACAAGTCGGGGGTCATAAAAAACTACAAAATATTGACCAAAAATTCGAAAATAAACCAATAATGCAGCTAGATAGATATTTTAATAACAAATTCAGAGAGGTTCCACTTTTAAATCGGGTAAAAATTTCAAAAGTTATGGGCTAAGCAGTGCTGGGATCTGGTCACTTTTCTGCAAACCCATTTTTTGCAAATTTTGACAGGTCGGGGGTCATAAAAAACTACAAAATATTGACCAAAAATTCGAAAATAAACCAATAATGCAGCTAGATAGATATTCGAATAACAAATTCAGAGAGGTATTCCACTTTTAAATCGGGTAAAAATTTCAAAAGTTTGGGCTAAGCAGTGCTGGGATCTGGTCACTTTTCTGCAAACCCATTTTTTGCAAATTTTGACAGGTCGGGGGTCATAAAAAATGACGAAACATTGACCAAAAATTCGAAAATAAACCAATGATGTAGCTAAATATATATTTTAATAACAAATTCAGAGAGGTATTCCACTTTTTAAATCGGGTAAAAATTTCCAAAAGTTATGGGCTAAGCAGTGCTGGGTTCTGGTCACTTTTCTGCAAACCCATTTTTTGCAAATTTTGACAGGTCGGGGGTCATAAAAAATTACAAAATATTGACCAAAAATTCGAAAATAAACCAATAATGCAGCTAGATAGATATTCGAATAACAAATTCAGAGAGGTATTCCACTTTTAAATCGGGTAAAAATTTCAAAAGTTATGGGCTAAGCAGTGCTGGGATCTGGTCACTTTTCTGCAAACCCATTTTTTGCAAATTTTGACAGGTCGGGGGTCATAAAAAATGACGAAACATTGACCAAAAATTCGAAAATAAACCAATGATGTAGCTAGATAGATATTTTAATAACAAATTCAGAGAGGCATTCCACTTTTAAATCGGGTAAAAATTTCAAAAGTTATGGGATAAGCAGTGCTGGGATCTGGTCACTTTTCTGCAAACCCATTTTTTTGCAAATTTTGACAGGTCGGGGGTCATAAAAAATTACAAAATATTGACCAAAAATTCGAAAATAAACCAATAATGCAGCTAGATAGATATTTTAACAACAAATTCAGAGAGGTATTCCACTTTTAAATCGGGTAAAAATTTCAAAAGTTTGGGCTAAGCAGTGCTGGGATCTGGTCACTTTTCTGCAAACCCATTTTTTTGCAAATTTTGACAGGTCGGGGGTCATAAAAAACTACAAAATATTGACCAAAAATTCGAAAATAAACCAATAATGCAGCTAGATAGATATTCGAACAACAAATTCAGAGAGGTATTCCACTTTTAAATCGGGTAAAAATTTCAAAAGTTTGGGCTAAGCAGTGCTGGGATCTGGTCACTTTTCTGCAAACCCATTTTTTGCAAATTTTGACAGGTCGGGGGTCATAAAAAATTACAAAATATTGACCAAAAATTCGAAAATAAACCAATAATGCAGCTAGATAGATATTTTAATAACAAATTCAGAGACGTATTCCACTTTTAAATCGGGTAAAAATTTCAAAAGTTTGGGCTAAGCAGTGCTGGGATCTTGTCACTTTTCTGCAAACCCATTTTTTGCAAATTTTGACAGGTCGGAGGTCATAAAAAACTACAAAATATTGACCAAAAATTCGAAAATAAACCAATAATGCAGCTAGATAGATATTCGAATAACAAATTCATAGAGGTATTCCACTTTTAAATCGGGTAAAAATTTCAAAAGTTTGGGCTAAGCAGTGCTGGGATCTGGTCACTTTTCTGCAAACCCATTTTTTGCAAATTTTGACAGGTCGGGGGTCATAAAAAATGACGAAACATTGACCAAAAATTCGAAAATAAACCAATGATGTAGCTAGATAGATATTTTAATAACAAATTCAGAGAGGCATTCCACTTTTAAATCGGGTAAAAATTTCAAAAGTTATGGGCTAAGCAGTGCTGGGATCTGGTCACTTTTCTGCAAACCCATTTTTTTGCAAATTTTGACAGGTCGGGGGGTCATAAAAAATTACAAAATATTGACCAAAAATTCGAAAATAAACCAATAATGCAGCTAGATAGATATTTTAACAACAAATTCAGAGAGGTATTCCACTTTTAAATCGGGTAAAAATTTCAAAAGTTTGGGCTAAGCAGTGCTGGGATCTTGTCACTTTTCTGCAAACCCATTTTTTGCAAATTTTGACAGGTCGGGAGTCATAAAAAATTACAAAATATTGACCAAAAATTCGAAAATAAACCAATAATGCAGCTAGACAGATATTTTAACAGCAAATTCAGAGAGGTATTCCACTTTTAAATCGGGTAAAAATTTCAAAAGGTTTGGGATAAGCAGTGCTGGGATCTGGTCACTTTTCTGCAAACCCATTTTTTGCAAATTTTAACAAGTCGGGGGGTCATAAAAAACTACAAAATATTGACCAAAAATTCGAAAATAAACCAATAATGCAGCTAGATAGATATTTTAATAACAAATTCAGAGAGGTATTCCACTTTTAAATCGGGTAAAAATTTCAAAAGTTATGGGCTAAGCAGTGCTGGGATCAGGTCACTTTTCTGCAAACTCATTTTTTGCAAATTTTGACAGGTCGGGGGTCATAGAAAATGACGAAACATTGACCAAAAATTCGAAAATAAACCAATGATGTAGCTAGATAGATATTTTAATAACAAATTCAGAGAGGCATTCCACTTTTAAATCGGGTAAAAACTTCAAAAGTTATGGGATAAGCAGTGCTGGGATCTGGTCACTTTTCTGCAAACCCATTTTTTTGCAAATTTTGACAGGTCGGGGGTCATAAAAAATTACAAAATATTGACCAAAAATTCGAAAATAAACCAATAATGCAGCTAGATAGATATTATAACAACAAATTCAGAGAGGTATTCCACTTTTAAATCGGGTAAAAATTTCAAAAGTTTGGGCTAAGCAGTGCTGGGATCTTGTCACTTTTCTGCAAACCCATTTTTTGCAAATTTTGACAGGTCGGGGGTCATAAAAAACTACAAAATATTGACCAAAAATTCGAAAATAAACCAATAATGCAGCTAGATAGATATTTTAACAACAAATTCAGAGAGGTATTCCACTTTTAAATCGGGTAAAAATTTCAAAAGTTTGGGCTAAGCAGTGCTGGGATCTGGTCACTTTTCTGCAAACCCATTTTTTGCAAATTTTGACAGGTCGGGGGTCATAAAAAACTACAAAATATTGACCAAAAATTCGAAAATAAACCAATAATGCAGCTAGATAGATATTCGAATAACAAATTCAGAGAGGTATTCCACTTTTAAATCGGGTACAAATTTCAAAAGTTTGGGCTAAGCAGTGCTGGGATCTGGTCACTTTTCTGCAAACCCATTTTTTGCAAATTTTGACAGGTCGGGGGTCATAAAAAATTACAAAATATTGACCAAAAATTCGAAAATAAACCAATAATGCAGCTAGATAGATATTTTAACAACAAATTCAGAGAGGTATTCCACTTTTAAATCGGGTAAAAATTTAAAAAGTTTGGGCTAAGCAGTGCTGGGATCTGGTCACTTTTCTGCAAACCCATTTTTTGCAAATTTTGACAGGTCGGGGGTCATAAAAAATTACAAAATATTGACCAAAAATTCGAAAATAAACCAATAATGCAGCTAGATAGATATTTTAATAACAAATTCAGAGAGGTATTCCACTTTTAAATCGGGTAAAAATTTCAAAAGTTTGGGCTAAGCAGTGCTGGGATCTGGTCACTTTTCTGCAAACCCATTTTTTGCAAATTTTAACAAGTCGGGGGTCATAAAAAACGACAAAATATTGACCAAAAATTCGAAAATAAACCAATAATGCAGCTAGATAGATATTTTAATAACAAATTCAGAGAGGTATTCCACTTTTAAATCGGGTAAAAATTTCAAAAGTTATGGGCTAAGCAGTGCTGGGTTCTGGTCACTTTTCTGCAAACCCATTTTTTTGCAAATTTTGACAGGTCGGGGGTCATAAAAAATTACAAAATATTGACCAAAAATTCGAAAATAAACCAATAATGCAGCTAGATAGATATTTTAATAACAAATTCAGAGAGGTATTCCACTTTTAAATCGGGTAAAAATTTCAAAAGTTTGGGCTTAGCAGTGCTGGGATCTGGTCACTTTTCTGCAAACCCATTTTTTGCAAATTTTAACAAGTCGGGGGTCATAAAAAACTACAAAATATTGACCAAAAATTCGAAAATAAACCAATAATACAGCTAGATAGATATTTTAATAGCCAATTCAGAGAGGTATTTCACTTTTAAATCGGGTAAAAATTTCAAAAGGTTTGGGATAAGCAGTGCTGGGATCTGGTCACTTTTCTGCAAACCCATTTTTTGCAAATTTTAACAAGTCGGGGGTCATAAAAAACTACAAAATATTGACCGAAAATTCGAAAATAAACCAATAATGCAGCTAGATAGATATTTTAATAACAAATTCAGAGAGGCATTCCACTTTTAAATCGGGTAAAAAATTCAAAAGTTATGGGATAATCAGTGCTGGGATCTGGTCACTTTTCTGCAAACCCATTTTTTTTGCAAATTTTGACAGGTCGGGGGTCATAAAAAAATTACAAAATATTGACCAAAAATTCGAAAATAAACCAATAATGCAGCTAGATAGATATTTTAACAACAAATTCAGAGAGGTATTCCACTTTTAAATCGGGTAAAAATTTCAAAAGTTTGGGCTAAGCAGTGCTGGGATCTGGTCACTTTTCTGCAAACCCATTTTTTGCAAATTTTGACAGGTCGGGGGTCATAAAAAATTACAAAATATTGACCAAAAATTCGAAAATAAACCAATAATGCAGCTAGATAGATATTTTAATAACAAATTCAGAGAGGTATTCCACTTTTAAATCGGGTAAAAATTTCAAAAGTTATGGGCTTAGCAGTGCTGGGATCTGGTCACTTTTCTGCAAACCCATTTTTTGCAAATTTTGACAGGTCGGGGGGTCATAAAAAACTACAAAATATTGACCAAAAATTCGAAAATAAACCAATAATGCAGCTAGATAGATATTTTAACAACAAATTCAGAGAGGTATTCCACTTTTAAATCGGGTAAAAATTTCAAAAGTTTGGGCTAAGCAGTGCTGGGATCTGGTCACTTTTCTGCAAACCCATTTTTTGCAAATTTTGACAGGTCGGGGGTCATAAAAAATTACAAAATATTGACCAAAAATTCGAAAAATAAACCAATAATGCAGCTAGATAGATATTTTAACAACAAATTCAGAGAGGTATTCCACTTTTAAATCGGTTAAAAATTTCAAAAGTTTGGGCTAAGCAGTGCTGGGATCTGGTCACTTTTCTGCAAACCCATTTTTTGCAAATTTTGACAGGTCGGGGGTCATAAAAAATTACAAAATATTGACCAAAAATTCGAAAATAAACCAATAATGCAGCTAGATAGATATTTTAACAACAAATTCAGAGAGGTATTCCACTTTTAAATCGGGTAAAAATTTCAAAAGTTTGGGCTAAGCAGTGCTGGGATCTGGTCACTTTTCTGCAAACCCATTTTTTGCAAATTTTAACAAGTCGGGGGTCATAAAAAACGACAAAATATTGACCAAAAATTCGAAAATAAACCAATAATGCAGCTAGATAGATATTTTAATAACAAATTCAGAGAGGTATTCCACTTTTAAATCGGGTAAAAATTTCAAAAGTTATGGGCTAAGCAGTGCTGGGTTCTGGTCACTTTTCTGCAAACCCATTTTTTTGCAAATTTTGACAGGTCGGGGGTCATAAAAAATTACAAAATATTGACCAAAAATTCGAAAATAAACCAATAATGCAGCTAGATAGATATTTTAATAACAAATTCAGAGAGGTATTCCACTTTTAAATCGGGTAAAAATTTCAAAAGTTTGGGCTTAGCAGTGCTGGGCTCTGGTCACTTTTCTGCAAACCCATTTTTTGCAAATTTTAACAAGTCGGGGGTCATAAAAAACTACAAAATATTGACCAAAAATTCGAAAATAAACCAATAATACAGCTAGATAGATATTTTAATAGCAAATTCAGAGAGGTATTTCACTTTTAAATCGGGTAAAAATTTCAAAAGGTTTGGGATAAGCAGTGCTGGGATCTGGTCACTTTTCTGCAAACCCATTTTTTTGCAAAATTTTAACAAGTCGGGGGTCATAAAAAACTACAAAATATTGACCAAAAATTCGAAAATAAACCAATAATGCAGCTAGATAGATATTTTAATAACAAATTCAGAGAGGCATTCCACTTTTAAATCGGGTAAAAATTTCAAAAGTTATGGGCTAAGCAATGCTGGGATCTGGTCACTTTTCTGCAAACCCATTTTATTTTGCAAATTTTGA
>NW_025064276.1:0-2868 GCF_018152265.1 Drosophila ficusphila
ATATTGATAAAAGATGAAAATAAACCAATAATGCAGCTAGATGAATATTTCCCAACATAGTCAGAGAGGTATTCCACTTTTAAATCAGGTAAAAATTTCAAAAGTTTGGGCTAAGCAGTGCTGGGATCTGGTCACTTTCTGCAAACCTATTTTTTTTGCAAATTTTTGACAGGTCAGGGAGTCATAAAAAATTACAAAATATTATTGACCAAGAAAATTCGAAAATAAACCAATAATGCAGCTAGATAGATATTTTAATAACAAATTCAGAGAGGTATTCCACTTTTAAATCGGTTTAAAAATTTCAAAGTTATGGGATAAGCAGTGCTGGATCTGATCCCTTTTACCCCAAACCATTTTTTGCAAATTTTAACAAGTCGGGAGTCATAAAAAACTACAAAATATTGACCAAAAATTCAAAAATAAACCAATAATGCAGCTAGATGGATATTTTCATAACAAATTCAGAGAGGTATTCCCACTTTCAAATCAGGGTAAAAATTTCAAAAGTTATAGGCTTATACATTACAGGATCTGGTCACTTTTCTGCAAACCCATTTTTTGCAAATTTTGACAGATGAAGTCATAAAAGCTACAAAATCTTGACCAAAAATTCGAAAATAAACCAATAATGCAGCTAGATAGATATTTGAACAACAAATTCAGAGAGTTATTCCACTTTTAAATCGAGTAAAAATTTCAAAAGTTTGGGCTAAGCAGTGCTGGGATCTGGTCACTTTTCTCCAAACCCATTTTTGCAAATTTTGACAGGTCGGGGTCATAAAAATTACAAAATATTGACCAAAAATTCGAAAATAAACCAATAATGCAGCTAGATAGATATTTTAACAACAAATTCAGAGAGGTATTCCCACTTTTAAATCGGGTAAAAATTTCCAAAAGTTTGGGCTAAGCAGTGCTGGGATCTGGTCACTTTTCTGCAAACCCATTTTTGCAAATTTTGACAGGTCGAGGTCATAAAAAATTACAAAATATTGACCAAAAATTCGAAAATAAACCAATAATGCAGCTAGATAGATATTTTAATAACAAATTCAGAGGTATTCCACTTTTAAATCGGGTAAAAATTTCAAAAGTTATGGGCTAAGCAGTGCTGGGATCTGGTCACTTTTCTGCAAACCCATTTTTGCAAATTTTGACAGGTCGGGGGTCATAAAAAACTACAAAATATTGACCAAAAATTCGAAAATAAACCAATAATGCAGCTAGATAGATATTTTAATAACAAATTCAGAGAGGTATTCCACTTTTAAATCGGGTAAAAATTTCAAAAGTTATGGGCTAAGCAGTGCTGGGTTCTGGTCACTTTTCTGCAAACCCATTTTTTGCAAATTTTTGACAGGTCGGGGGTCATAAAAAACTACAAAATATTGACCAAAAATTCGAAAATAAACCAATAATGCAGCTAGATAGATATTTTAATAACAAATTCAGAGGTATTCCACTTTTAAATTGGGTAAAAATTTCAAAAGTTATGGGCTATGCAGTGCTGGGATCTGGTCACTTTTCTGCAAACCCATTTTTTGCAAATTTTGACAGGTCGGGGGTCATAAAAAACTACAAAATATTGACCAAAAATTCGAAAATAAACCAATAATGCAGCTAGATAGATATTCGAATAACAAATTCAGAGAGGTATTCCACTTTTAAATCGGGTAAAAATTTCAAAAGTTTGGGCTAAGCAGTGCTGGGATCTGGTCACTTTTCTGCAAACCCATTTTTTGCAAATTTTGACAGGTCGGGGAGTCATAAAAAATGACGAAACATTGACCAAAAATTCGAAAATAAACCAATGATGTAGCTAGATAGATATTTTAATAACAAATTCAGAGAGGCATTCCACTTTTAAATCGGGTAAAAATTTCAAAAGTTATGGGCTAAGCAGTGCTGGGATCTGGTCACTTTTCTGCAAATCCATTTTTTTGCAAATTTTGACAGGTCGGGGTCATAAAAAATTACAAAATATTGACCAAAAATTCGAAAATAAACCAATAATGCAGCTAGATAGATATTTTAACAACAAATTCAGAGAGGTATTCCACTTTTAAATCGGGTAAAAATTTCAAAAGTTTGGGCTAAGCAGTGCTGGGATCTTGTCACTTTTCTGCAAACCCATTTTTTGCAAATTTTGACAGGTCGAGGTCATAAAAAATTACAAAATATTGACCAAAAATTCGAAAATAAACCAATAATGCAGCTAGATAGATATTTTAACAACAAATTCAGAGAGGTATTCCACTTTTAAATCAGTAAAAATTTCAAAAGTTTGGGCTAAGCAGTGCTGGGATCTGGTCACTTTTCTGCAAACCCATTTTTGCAAATTTTGACAGGTCGAGGAGTCATAAAAAATTACAAAATATTGACCAAAAATTCGAAAATAAACCAATAATGCAGCTAGATAGATATTTTAATAACAAATTCAGAGAGGTATTCCACTTTTAAATCGGGTAAAAATTTCAAAAGTTATGGGCTAAGCAGTGCTGGGATCTGGTCACTTTTCTGCAAACCCATTTTTGCAAATTTTAACAAGTCGAGGGTCATAAAAAACTACAAAATATTGACCAAAAATTCGAAAATAAACCAATAATGCAGCTAGATAGATATTTTAATAACAAATTCAGAGAGGTATTCCACTTTCAAATCGGGTAAAAATTTCAAAAGTTATGGGCTAAGCAGTGCTGGGTTCTGGTCACTTTTCTGCAAACCCATTTTTGCAAATTTTGACAGGTCGAGGAGTCATAAAAAATTACAAAATATTGACCAAAAATTCGAAAATAAACCAATAATGCAGCTAGATAGATATTTTAATAACAAATTCAGAGAGGTATTCCACTTTTAAATCGGGTA
>NW_025064277.1:0-16778 GCF_018152265.1 Drosophila ficusphila
AAATTCAGAGAGGTATTCCACTTTTAAATCGGGTAAAAATTTCAAAAAAGTTTGGGCTAAGCAGTGCTGGGATCTTGTCACTTTTCTGCAAACCCATTTTTTGCAAATTTTGACAGGTCGGGGGTCATAAAAAATGACAAAACATTGACCAAAAATTCGAAAATAAAACCAATAATGCAGCTAGATAGATATTTTAATAACAAATTCAGAGAGGTATTCCACTTTTAAATCGGGTAAAAATTTCAAAAGTTATGGGCTAAGCAGTGCTGGGATCTGGTCACTTTTCTGCAAACCCATTTTTTGCAAATTTTGACAGGTCGGGGGTCATAAAAAACTACAAAATATTGACCAAAAATTCGAAAATAAACCAATAATGCAGCTAGATAGATATTTTAATAACAAATTCAGAGAGGTATTCCACTTTTAAATCGGGTAAAAAATTTCAAAAGTTATGGGCTAAGCAGTGCTGGGATCTGGTCACTTTTCTGCAAACCCATTTTGCAAATTTTGACAGGTCGGGGGTCATAAAAAATTACAAATATTGACCAAAAATTCGAAAATAAACCAATAATGCAGCTAGATAGATATTCTAATAACAAATTCCAGAGAGGTATTCCACTTTTAAATCGGGTAAAAATTTCAAAAGTTATGGGCTAAGCAGTGCTGGGATCTGGTCACTTTTCTGCAAACCCATTTTTTGCAAATTTTGACAGGTCGGGGGTCATAAAAAATTACAAAATATTGACCAAAAATTCGAAAATAAACCAATAATGCAGCTAGATAGATATTTTAATAACAAATTCAGAGAGGTATTCCACTTTTAAATCGGGTAAAAATTTCCAAAAGTTATGGGCTAAGCAGTGCTGGGATCTGGTCACTTTTCTGCAAACCCATTTTTTGCAAATTTTGACAGGTCGGGGGTCATAAAAAATTACAAAATATTGACCAAAAATTCGAAAATAAACCAATAATGTAGCTAGATAGATATTTTAATAACAAATTCAGAGAGGCATTCCACTTTTAAATCGGGTAAAAATTTCAAAAGTTTGGGCTAAGCAGTGCTGGGATCTGGTCACTTTTCTGCAAACCCATTTTTTTGCAAATTTTGACAGGTCGGGGGTCATAAAAATAAAAAATATTGACCAAAAATTCGAAAATAATTAAACCAATAATGCAGCTAGATAGATATTTTAACAACAAATTCAGAGAGGTATTCCACTTTTAAATCGGGTAAAAATTTCAAAAGTTTGGGCTAAGCAGTGCTGGGATCTGGTCACTTTTCTGCAAACCCATTTTTTGCAAATTTTGACAGGTCGGGGGTCATAAAAAATTACGAAATATTGACCAAAAATTCGAAAATAAACCAATAATGCAGCTAGATAGATATTCTAATAACAAATTCAGAGAGGTATTCCACTTTTAAATCGGGTAAAAATTTCAAAAGTTATGGGCTAAGCAGTGCTGGGATCTGGTCACTTTTCTGCAAACCCATTTTTTGCAAATTTTGACAGGTCGGGGGTCATAAAAAATTACAAAATATTGACCAAAAATTCCGAAAATAAACCAATGATGCAGCTAGATAGATATTTGAATAACAAATTCAGAGAGGTATTCCACTTTTAAATCGGGTAAAAATTTCAAAAGTTTGGGCTAAGCAGTGCTGGGATCTTGTCACTTTTCTGCAAACCCATTTTTTTGCAAATTTTGACAGGTCGGGGGTCATAAAAAATGACGAAACATTGACCAAAAATTCGAAAATAAACCAATAATGCAGCTAGATAGATATTTGAATAACAAATTCAGAGAGGTATTCCACTTTTAAATCGGGTAAAAATTTCAAAAGTTATGGGCTAAGCAGTGCTGGGATCTGGTCACTTTTCTGCAAACCCATTTTTTGCAAATTTTGACAGGTCGGGGGTCATAAAAAATGACGAAACATTGACCAAAAATTCGAAAATAAACCAATGATGTAGCTAGATAGATATTTTAATAACAAATTCAGAGAGGCATTCCACTTTTAAATCGGGTAAAAATTTCAAAAGTTATGGGCTAAGCAGTGCTGGGATCTGGTCACTTTTCTGCAAACCCATTTTTTGCAAATTTTGACAGGTCGGGGGTCATAAAAAATTACAAAATATTGACAATTCGAATAACCTATGCGCTTGTTTTTTTCTGCAAACCCATTTTTTGCAAATTTTGACAGGTCGGGGTCATAAAAAAATACAAAATATTGACCAAAAATTCGAAAATAAACCAATAATGCAGCTAGATAGATATTTTAACAACAAATTCAGAGAGGTATTCCACTTTTAAATCGGGTAAAAATTTCAAAAGTTATGGACTAAGCAGTGCTGGGATCTGGTCACTTTTCTGCAAACCCATTTTTTGCAAATTTTGACAGGTCGGGGGGTCATAAAAAATTAAAAAATATTGACCAAAAATTCGAAAATAAACCAATAATGCAGCTAGATAGATATTCGAATAACAAATTCAGAGAGGTATTCCACTTTTAAATCGGGTAAAAATTTCAAAAGTTTGGGCTAAGCAGTGCTGGGATCTGGTCACTTTTCTGCAAACCCATTTTTTGCAAATTTTGACAGGTCGGGGGTCATAAAAAAACTACAAAATATTGACCAAAAATTCGAAAATAAACCAATGATGCAGCTAGATAGATATTCGAATAACAAATTCAAAGAGGTATTCCACTTTTAAATCGGGTAAAAATTTCAAAAGTTTGGGCTAAGCAGTGCTGGGATCTTGTCACTTTTCTGCAAACCCATTTTTTGCAAATTTTGACAGGTCGGGGATCATAAAAAATGACGAAACATTGACCAAAAATTCGAAAATAAACCAATAATGCAGCTAGATAGATATTCAAATAACAAATTCAGAGAGGTATTCCACTTTTAAATCGGGTAAAAATTTCAAAAGTTATGGGCTAAGCAGTGCTGGGATCTGGTCACTTTTCTGCAAACCCATTTTTTGCAAATTTTGACAGGTCGGGGGTCATAAAAAATGACGAAACATTGACCAAAAATTCGAAAATAAACCAATGATGTAGCTAGATAGATATTTTAATAACAAATTCAGAGAGGCATTCCACTTTTAAATCGGGTAAAAATTTCAAAAGTTATGGGATAAGCAGTGCTGGGATCTGGTCACTTTTCTGCAAACCCATTTTTTGCAAATTTTGACAGGTCGGGGGGTCATAAAAAATTACAAAATATTGACCAAAAATTCGAAAATAAACCAATAATGCAGCTAGATAGATATTTTAACAACAAATTCAGAGAGGTATTCCACTTTTAAATCGGGTAAAAATTTCAAAAGTTATGGACTAAGCAGTGCTGGGATCTGGTCACTTTTCTGCAAACCCATTTTTTTGCAAATTTTGACAGGTCGGGGGTCATAAAAAATTAAAAAATATTGACCAAAATTTCGAAAATAAACCAATAATGCAGCTAGATAGATATTCGAATAACAAATTCAGAGAGGTATTCCACTTTTAAATCGGGTAAAAATTTCAAAAGTTTGGGCTAAGCAGTGCTGGGATCTGGTCACTTTTCTGCAAACCCATTTTTTGCAAATTTTGACAGGTCGGGGGGTCATAAAAAATACAAAATATTGACCAAAAATTCGAAAATAAACCAATGATGCAGCTAGATAGATATTCGAATAACAAATTCAAAGAGGTATTCCACTTTTAAATCGGGTAAAAATTTCAAAAGTTTGGGCTAAGCAGTGCTGGGATCTTGTCACTTTTCTGCAAACCCATTTTTTGCAAATTTTGACAGGTCGGGGATCATAAAAAATGACGAAACATTGACCAAAAATTCGAAAATAAACCAATAATGCAGCTAGATAGATATTCAAATAACAAATTCAGAGAGGTATTCCACTTTTAAATCGGGTAAAAATTTCAAAAGTTATGGGCTAAGCAGTGCTGGGATCTGGTCACTTTTCTGCAAACCCATTTTTTGCAAATTTTGACAGGTCGGGGGTCATAAAAAATGACGAAACATTGACCAAAAATTCGAAAATAAACCAATGATGTAGCTAGATAAATATTTTAATAACAAATTCAGAGAGGCATTCCACTTTTAAATCGGGTAAAAATTTCAAAAGTTATGGGATAAGCAGTGCTGGGATCTGGTCACTTTTCTGCAAACACATTTTTTGCAAATTTTGACAGGTCGGGGGTCATAAAAAATTAAAAAATATTGACCAAAAATTCGAAAATAAACCAATAATGCAGCTAGATAGATATTCGAATAACAAATTCAGAGAGGTATTCCACTTTTAAATCGGGTAAAAATTTCAAAAGTTTGGGCTAAGCAGTGCTGGGATCTGGTCACTTTTCTGCAAACCCATTTTTTGCAAATTTTGACAGGTCGGGGGGTCATAAAAAAATACAAAATATTGACCAAAAATTCGAAAATAAACCAATGATGCAGCTAGATAGATATTCGAATAACAAATTCAAAGAGGTATTCCACTTTTAAATCGGGTAAAAATTTCAAAAGTTTGGGCTAAGCAGTGCTGGGATCTTGTCACTTTTCTGCAAACCCATTTTTTGCAAATTTTGACAGGTCGGGGATCATAAAAAATGACGAAACATTGACCAAAAATTCGAAAATAAACCAATAATGCAGCTAGATAGATATTCGAATAACAAATTCAGAGAGGTATTCCACTTTTAAATCGGGTAAAAATTTCAAAAGTTATGGGCTAAGCAGTGCTGGGATCTGGTCACTTTTCTGCAAACCCATTTTTTGCAAATTTTGACAGGTCGGGGGTCATAAAAAATGACGAAACATTGACCAAAAATTCGAAAATAAACCAATGATGTAGCTAGATAGATATTTTAATAACAAATTCAGAGAGGCATTCCACTTTTAAATCGGGTAAAAATTTCAAAAGTTATGGGATAAGCAGTGCTGGGATCTGGTCACTTTTCTGCAAACCCATTTTTTTGCAAATTTTGACAGGTCGGGGGTCATAAAAAATTACAAAATATTGACCAAAAATTCGAAAATAAACCAATAATGCAGCTAGATAGATATTTTAACAACTAATTCAGAGAGGTATTCCACTTTTAAATCGGGTAAAAATTTCAAAAGGTTTGGGCTAAGCAGTGCTGGGATCTGGTCACTTTTCTGCAAACCCATTTTTTGCAAATTTTGACAGGTCGGGGGTCATAAAAAATTACAAAATATTGACCAAAAATTCGAAAATAAACCAATAATGCAGCTAGATAGATATTTTAACAACAAATTCAGAGAGGTATTCCACTTTTAAATCGGGTAAAAATTTCAAAAGGTTTGGGATAAGCAGTGCTGGGATCTGGTCACTTTTCTGCAAACCCATTTTTTGCAAATTTTGACAGGTCGGGGGTCATAAAAAATTACAAAATATTGACCAAAAATTCGAAAATAAACCAATAATGCAGCTAGATAGATATTTTAACAACAAATTCAGAGAGGTATTCCACTTTTAAATCGGGTAAAAATTTCAAAAGTTATGGACTAAGCAGTGCTGGGATCTGGTCACTTTTCTGCAAACCCATTTTTTGCAAATTTTGACAGGTCGGGGGGTCATAAAAAATTAAAAAATATTGACCAAAAATTCGAAAATAAACCAATAATGCAGCTAGATAGATATTCGAATAACAAATTCAGAGAGGTATTCCACTTTTAAATCGGGTAAAAATTTCAAAAGTTTGGGCTAAGCAGTGCTGGGATCTGGTCACTTTTCTGCAAACCCATTTTTTGCAAATTTTGACAGGTCGGGGGTCATAAAAAAATACAAAATATTGACCAAAAATTCGAAAATAAACCAATGATGCAGCTAGATAGATATTCGAATAACAAATTCAAAGAGGTATTCCACTTTTAAATCGGGTAAAAATTTCAAAAGTTTGGGCTAAGCAGTGCTGGGATCTTGTCACTTTTCTGCAAACCCATTTTTTGCAAATTTTGACAGGTCGGGGGTCATAAAAAATGGCGAAACATTGACCAAAAATTCGAAAATAAACCAATAATGCAGCTAGATAGATATTTTAACAACTAATTCAGAGAGGTATTCCACTTTTAAATCGGGTAAAAATTTCAAAAGGTTTGGGCTAAGCAGTGCTGGGATCTGGTCACTTTTCTGCAAACCCATTTTTTGCAAATTTTGACAGGTCGGGGGTCATAAAAAATTACAAAATATTGACCAAAAATTCGAAAATAAACCAATAATGCAGCTAGATAGATATTCGAATAACAAATTCAGAGAGGCATTCCACTTTTAAATCGGGTAAAAATTTCAAAAGTTATGGGATAAGCAGTGCTGGGATCTGGTCACTTTTCTGCAAACCCATTTTTTGCAAATTTTGACAGGTCGGGGGTCATAAAAAATACAAAATATTGACCAAAAATTCGAAAATAAACCAATGATGCAGCTAGATAGATATTCGAATAACAAATTCAAAGAGGTATTCCACTTTTAAATCGGGTAAAAATTTCAAAAGTTTGGGCTAAGCAGTGCTGGGATCTTGTCACTTTTCTGCAAACCCATTTTTTGCAAATTTTGACAGGTCGGGGATCATAAAAAATGACGAAACATTGACCAAAAATTCGAAAATAAACCAATAATGCAGCTAGATAGATATTCGAATAACAAATTCAGAGAGGTATTCCACTTTTAAATCGGGTAAAAATTTCAAAAGTTATGGGCTAAGCAGTGCTGGGATCTGGTCACTTTTCTGCAAACCCATTTTTTGCAAATTTTGACAGGTCGGGGGTCATAAAAAATGACGAAACATTGACCAAAAATTCGAAAATAAACCAATGATGTAGCTAGATAGATATTTTAATAACAAATTCAGAGAGGCATTCCACTTTTAAATCGGGTAAAAATTTCAAAAGTTATGGGATAAGCAGTGCTGGGATCTGGTCACTTTTCTGCAAACCCATTTTTTTGCAAATTTTGACAGGTCGGGGGTCATAAAAA
Organism: Drosophila ficusphila; assembly: GCF_018152265.1. Taxonomy (NCBI): domain Eukaryota; kingdom Metazoa; phylum Arthropoda; class Insecta; order Diptera; family Drosophilidae; genus Drosophila; species Drosophila ficusphila. The sequence continues at coordinate 6,994 of NW_025064277.1, forward strand.
ATTACAAAATATTGACCAAAAATTCGAAAATAAACCAATAATGCAGCTAGATAGATATTTTAACAACTAATTCAGAGAGGTATTCCACTTTTAAATCGGGTAAAAATTTCAAAAGGTTTGGGCTAAGCAGTGCTGGGATCTGGTCACTTTTCTGCAAACCCATTTTTTTGCAAATTTTGACAGGTCGGGGGTCATAAAAAATTACAAAATATTGACCAAAAATTCGAAAATAAACCAATAATGCAGCTAGATAGATATTTTAACAACAAATTCAGAGAGGTATTCCACTTTTAAATCGGGTAAAAATTTCAAAAGGTTTGGGATAAGCAGTGCTGGGATCTGGTCACTTTTCTGCAAACCCATTTTTTGCAAATTTTGACAGGTCGGGGGGTCATAAAAAATTACAAAATATTGACCAAAAATTCGAAAATAAACCAATAATGCAGCTAGATAGATATTTTAACAACAAATTCAGAGAGGTATTCCACTTTTAAATCGGGTAAAAATTTCAAAAGTTATGGACTAAGCAGTGCTGGGATCTGGTCACTTTTCTGCAAACCCATTTTTTGCAAATTTTGACAGGTCGGGGGTCATAAAAAATTAAAAAATATTGACCAAAAATTCGAAAATAAACCAATAATGCAGCTAGATAGATATTCGAATAACAAATTCAGAGAGGTATTCCACTTTTAAATCGGGTAAAAATTTCAAAAGTTTGGGCTAAGCAGTGCTGGGATCTGGTCACTTTTCTGCAAACCCATTTTTTGCAAATTTTGACAGGTCGGGGGTCATAAAAAAATACAAAATATTGACCAAAAATTCGAAAATAAACCAATGATGCAGCTAGATAGATATTCGAATAACAAATTCAAAGAGGTATTCCACTTTTAAATCGGGTAAAAATTTCAAAAGTTTGGGCTAAGCAGTGCTGGGATCTTGTCACTTTTCTGCAAACCCATTTTTTGCAAATTTTGACAGGTCGGGGATCATAAAAAATGACGAAACATTGACCAAAAATTCGAAAATAAACCAATAATGCAGCTAGATAGATATTCGAATAACAAATTCAGAGAGGTATTCCACTTTTAAATCGGGTAAAAATTTCAAAAGTTATGGGCTAAGCAGTGCTGGGATCTGGTCACTTTTCTGCAAACCCATTTTTTGCAAATTTTGACAGGTCGGGGGTCATAAAAAATGGCGAAACATTGACCAAAAATTCGAAAATAAACCAATGATGTAGCTAGATAGATATTTTAAGAACAAATTCAGAGAGGCATTCCACTTTTAAATCGGGTAAAAATTTCAAAAGTTATGGGTTAAGCAGTGCTGGGATCTGGTCACTTTTCTGCAAACCCATTTTTTTGCAAATTTTGACAGGTCGGGGGTCATAAAAAATTACAAAATATTGACCAAAAATTCGAAAATAAACCAATAATGCAGCTAGATAGATATTTTAACAACTAATTCAGAGAGGTATTCCACTTTTAAATCGGGTAAAAATTTCAAAAGGTTTGGGCTAAGCAGTGCTGGGATCTGGTCACTTTTCTGCAAACCCATTTTTTGCAAATTTTGACAGGTCGGGGGGTCATAAAAAATTACAAAATATTGACCAAAAATTCGAAAATAAACCAATAATGCAGCTAGATAGATATTTTAACAACAAATTCAGAGAGGTATTCCACTTTTAAATCGGGTAAAAATTTCAAAAGGTTTGGGATAAGCAGTGCTGGGATCTGGTCACTTTTCTGCAAACCCATTTTTTGCAAATTTTGACAGGTCGGGGGTCATAAAAAAATTACAAAATATTGACCAAAAATTCGAAAATAAACCAATAATGCAGCTAGATAGATATTTTAACAACAAATTCAGAGAGGTATTCCACTTTTAAATCGGGTAAAAATTTCAAAAGTTATGGACTAAGCAGTGCTGGGATCTGGTCACTTTTCTGCAAACCCATTTTTTGCAAATTTTGACAGGTCGGGGGGTCATAAAAAATTAAAAAATATTGACCAAAAATTCGAAAATAAACCAATAATGCAGCTAGATAGATATTCGAATAACAAATTCAGAGAGGCATTCCACTTTTAAATCGGGTAAAAATTTCAAAAGTTATGGGATAAGCAGTGCTGGGATCTGGTCACTTTTCTGCAAACCCATTTTTTTGCAAATTTTGACAGGTCGGGGGTCATAAAAAATTACAAAATATTGACCAAAAATTCGAAAATAAACCAATAATGCAGCTAGATAGATATTTTAACAACAAATTCAGAGAGGTATTCCACTTTTAAATCGGGTAAAAATTTCAAAAGGTTTGGGATAAGCAGTGCTGGGATCTGGTCACTTTTCTGCAAACCCATTTTTTGCAAATTTTGACAGGTCGGGGGTCATAAAAATTTACAAAATATTGACCAAAAATTCGAAAATAAACCAATAATGCAGCTAGATAGATATTTTAACAACAAATTCAGAGAGGTATTCCACTTTTAAATCGGGTAAAAATTTCAAAAGTTATGGACTAAGCAGTGCTGGGATCTGGTCACTTTTCTGCAAACCCATTTTTTGCAAATTTTGACAGGTCGGGGGTCATAAAAAATTAAAAAATATTGACCAAAAATTCGAAAATAAACCAATAATGCAGCTAGATAGATATTCGAATAACAAATTCAGAGAGGCATTCCACTTTTAAATCGGGTAAAAATTTCAAAAGTTATGGGATAAGCAGTGCTGGGATCTGGTCACTTTTCTGCAAACCCATTTTTTTGCAAATTTTGACAGGTCGGGGGTCATAAAAAATTACAAAATATTGACCAAAAATTCGAAAATAAACCAATAATGCAGCTAGATAGATATTTTAACATCAAATTCAGAGAGGTATTCCACTTTTAAATCGGGTAAAAATTTCAAAAGTTTGGGCTAAGCAGTGCTGGGATCTGGTCACTTTTCTGCCAACCCATTTTTTGCAAATTTTGACAGGTCGGGGGTCATAAAAAACTACAAAATATTGACCAAAAATTCGAAAATAAACCAATAATGCAGCTAGATAGATATTTTAATAACAAATTCAGAGAGGTATTCCACTTTTAAATCGGGTAAAAATTTCAAAAGTTATGGGCTAAGCAGTGCTGGGATCTGGTCACTTTTCTGCAAACCCATTTTTTGCAAATTTTGACAGGTCGGGGGTCATAAAAAAATACAAAATATTGACCAAAAATTCGAAAATAAACCAATAATGCAGCTAGATAGATATTCGAATAACAAATTCAAAGAGGTATTCCACTTTTAAATCGGGTAAAAATTTCAAAAGTTTGGGCTAAGCAGTGCTGGGATCTGGTCACTTTTCTGCAAACCCATTTTTTGCAAATTTTGACAGGTCGGGGGTCATAAAAAATGACGAAACATTGACCAAAAATTCGAAAATAAACCAATAATGCAGCTAGATAGATATTCGAATAACAAATTCAGAGAGGTATTCCACTTTTAAATCGGGTAAAAATTTCAAAAGTTATGGGCTAAGCAGTGCTGGGATCTGGTCACTTTTCTGCAAACCCATTTTTTGCAAATTTTGACAGGTCGGGGGTCATAAAAAATGACGAAACATTGACCAAAAATTCGAAAATAAACCAATGATGTAGCTAGATAGATATTTTAATAACAAATTCAGAGAGGCATTCCACTTTTAAATCGGGTAAAAATTTCAAAAGTTATGGGATAAGCAGTGCTGGGATCTGGTCACTTTTCTGCAAACCCATTTTTTTGCAAATTTTGACAGGTCGGGGGTCATAAAAATTACAAAATATTGACCAAAAATTCGAAAATAAACCAATAATGCAGCTAGATAGATATTTTAACAACTAATTCAGAGAGGTATTCCACTTTTAAATCGGGTAAAAATTTCAAAAGTTATGGGCTAAGCAGTGCTGGGATCTGGTCACTTTTCTGCAAACCCATTTTTTGCAAATTTTGACAGGTCGGGGGTCATAAAAAACTACAAAATATTGACCAAAAATTCGAAAATAAACCAATAATGCAGCTAGATAGATATTCGAATAACAAATTCAGAAAGGTATTCCACTTTTAAATCGGGTAAAAATTTCAAAAGGTTTGGGATAAGCAGTGCTGGGATCTGGTCACTTTTCTGCAAACCCATTTTTTGCAAATTTTGACAGGTCGGGGGTCATAAAAAATTACAAAATATTGACCAAAAATTCGAAAATAAACCAATAATGCAGCTAGATAGATATTTTAATAGCAAATTCAGAGAGGTATTCCACTTTTTAAATCGGGTAAAAATTTCAAAAGTTATGGGCTAAGCAGTGCTGGGTTCTGGTCACTTTTCTGCAAACCCATTTTTTGCAAATTTTGACAGGTCGGGGGTCATAAAAAATTACAAAATATTGACCAAAAATTCGAAAATAAACCAATAATGCAGCTAGATAGATATTCGAATAACAAATTCAGAGAGGTATTCCACTTTTAAATCGGGTAAAAATTTCAAAAGTTATGGGATAAGCAGTGCTGGGATCTGGTCACTTTTCTGCAAACCCATTTTTTGCAAATTTTAACAAGTCGGGGGTCATAAAAAATTACAAAATATTGACCAAAAATTCGAAAATAAACCAATAATGCAGCTAGATAGATATTTTAATAACAAATTCAGAGAGGTATTCCACTTTTAAATCGGGTAAAAATTTCAAAAGTTATGGGCTAAGCAGTGCTGGGTTCTGGTCACTTTTCTGCAAACCCATTTTTTGCAAATTTTGACAGGTCGGGGGTCATAAAAAATTACAAAATATTGACCAAAAATTCGAAAATAAACCAATAATGCAGCTAGATAGATATTCGAATAACAAATTCAGAGAGGTATTCCACTTTTAAATCGGGTAAAAATTTCAAAAGGTTTGGGATAAGCAGTGCTGGGATCTGGTCACTTTTCTGCAAACCCATTTTTTGCAAATTTTAACAAGTCGGGGGTCATAAAAAACTACAAAATATTGACCAAAAATTCGAAAATAAACCAATAATGCAGCTAGATAGATATTTTAATAACAAATTCAGAGAGGTATTCCACTTTTAAATCGGGTAAAAATTTCAAAAGTTATGGGCTAAGCAGTGCTGGGATCTGGTCACTTTTCTGCAAACCCATTTTTTGCAAATTTTGACAGGTCGGGGGTCATAAAAAACTACAAAATATTGACCAAAAATTCGAAAATAAACCAATAATGCAGCTAGATAGATATTTTAATAACAAATTCAGAGAGGTATTCCACTTTTAAATCGGGTAAAAATTTCAAAAGTTATGGGCTAGGCAGTGCTGGGATCTGGTCACTTTTCTGCAAACCCATTTTTTGCAAATTTTGACAGGTCGGGGGTCATAAAAAATTACAAAATATTGACCAAAAATTCGAAAATAAACCAATAATGCAGCTAGATAGATATTCGAATAACAAATTCAGAGAGGTATTCCACTTTTAAATCGGGTAAAAATTTCAAAAGTTTGGGCTAAGCAGTGCTGGGATCTGGTCACTTTTCTGCAAACCCATTTTTTGCAAATTTTGACAGGTCGGGGGTCATAAAAAATGACGAAACATTGACCAAAAATTCGAAAATAAACCAATAATGCAGCTAGATAGATATTCGAATAACAAATTCAGAGAGGTATTCCACTTTTAAATCGGGTAAAAAATTTCAAAAGTTATGGGCTAAGCAGTGCTGGGATCTGGTCACTTTTCTGCAAACCCATTTTTTGCAAATTTTGACAGGTCGGGGGTCATAAAAAATGACGAAACATTGACCAAAAATTCGAAAATAAACCAATGATGTAGCTAGATAGATATTTTAATAACAAATTCAGAGAGGCATTCCACTTTTAAATCGGGTAAAAATTTCAAAAGTTATGGGATAAGCAGTGCTGGGATCTGGTCACTTTTCTGCAAACCCATTTTTTTGCAAATTTTGACAGGTCGGGGGTCATAAAAATTACAAAATATTGACCAAAAATTCGAAAATAAACCAATAATGCAGCTAGATAGATATTTTAACAACTAATTCAGAGAGGTATTCCACTTTTAAATCGGGTAAAAATTTCAAAAGTTATGGGCTAAGCAGTGCTGGGATCTGGTCACTTTTCTGCAAACCCATTTTTTGCAAATTTTGACAGGTCGGGGGTCATAAAAAACTACAAAATATTGACCAAAAATTCGAAAATAAACCAATAATGCAGCTAGATAGATATTCGAATAACAAATTCAGAAAGGTATTCCACTTTTAAATCGGGTAAAAATTTCAAAAGGTTTGGGATAAGCAGTGCTGGGATCTGGTCACTTTTCTGCAAACCCATTTTTTGCAAATTTTGACAGGTCGGGGGTCATAAAAAATTACAAAATATTGACCAAAAATTCGAAAATAAACCAATAATGCAGCTAGATAGATATTTTAATAGCAAATTCAGAGAGGTATTCCACTTTTAAATCGGGTAAAAATTTCAAAAGTTATGGGCTAAGCAGTGCTGGGTTCTGGTCACTTTTCTGCAAACCCATTTTTTGCAAATTTTGACAGGTCGGGGGTCATAAAAAATTACAAAATATTGACCAAAAATTCGAAAATAAACCAATAATGCAGCTAGATAGATATTCGAATAACAAATTCAGAGAGGTATTCCACTTTTAAATCGGGTAAAAATTTCAAAAGTTATGGGATAAGCAGTGCTGGGATCTGGTCACTTTTCTGCAAACCCATTTTTTTGCAAATTTTAACAAGTCGGGGGTCATAAAAAATTACAAAATATTGACCAAAAATTCGAAAATAAACCAATAATGCAGCTAGATAGATATTTTAATAACAAATTCAGAGAGGTATTCCACTTTTAAATCGGGTAAAAATTTCAAAAGTTATGGGCTAAGCAGTGCTGGGTTCTGGTCACTTTTCTGCAAACCCATTTTTTGCAAATTTTGACAGGTCGGGGGTCATAAAAAATTACAAAATATTGACCAAAAAATTCGAAAATAAACCAATAATGCAGCTAGATAGATATTCGAATAACAAATTCAGAGAGGTATTCCACTTTTAAATCGGGTAAAAATTTCAAAAGGTTTGGGATAAGCAGTGCTGGGATCTGGTCACTTTTCTGCAAACCCATTTTTTGCAAATTTTAACAAGTCGGGGGTCATAAAAAACTACAAAATATTGACCAAAAATTCGAAAATAAACCAATAATGCAGCTAGATAGATATTTTAATAACAAATTCAGAGAGGTATTCCACTTTTAAATCGGGTAAAAATTTCAAAAGTTATGGGCTAAGCAGTGCTGGGATCTGGTCACTTTTCTGCAAACCCATTTTTTGCAAATTTTGACAGGTCGGGGGTCATAAAAAACTACAAAATATTGACCAAAAATTCGAAAATAAACCAATAATGCAGCTAGATAGATATTTTAATAACAAATTCAGAGAGGTATTCCACTTTTAAATCGGGTAAAAATTTCAAAAGTTATGGGCTAGGCAGTGCTGGGATCTGGTCACTTTTCTGCAAACCCATTTTTTGCAAATTTTGACAGGTCGGGGGTCATAAAAAATTACAAAATATTGACCAAAAATTCGAAAATAAACCAATAATGCAGCTAGATAGATATTCGAATAACAAATTCAGAGAGGTATTCCACTTTTAAATCGGGTAAAAATTTCAAAAGTTTGGGCTAAGCAGTGCTGGGATCTGGTCACTTTTCTGCAAACCCATTTTTTGCAAATTTTGACAGGTCGGGGGTCATAAAAAACTACAAAATATTGACCAAAAATTCGAAAATAAACCAATAATGCAGCTAGATAGATATTTTAACAACTAATTCAGAGAGGTATTCCACTTTTAAATCGGGTAAAAATTTCAAAAGGTTTGGGATAAGCAGTGCTGGGATCTGGTCACTTTTCTGCAAACCCATTTTTTGCAAATTTTGACAGGTCGGGGGTCATAAAAAATTACAAAATATTGACCAAAAATTCGAAAATAAACCAATAATGCAGCTAGATAGATATTTTAATAGCAAATTCAGAAAGGTATTCCACTTTTAAATCGGGTAAAAATTTCAAAAGCTTGGGCTAAGCAGTGCTGGGATCTGGTCACTTTTCTGCAAACCCATTTTTTGCAAATTTTGACAGGTCGGGGGTCATAAAAAATGACGAAACATTGACCAAAAATTCGAAAATAATCCAATGATGCAGCTAGATAGATATTTTAATAACAAATTCAGAGAGGTATTCCACTTTTAAATCGGGTAAAAATTTCAAAAGGTTTGGGATAAGCAGTGCTGGGATCTGGTCACTTTTCTGCAAACCCATTTTTTGCAAATTTTGACAGGTCGGGGGTCATAAAAAATTACAAAATATTGACCAAAAATTCGAAAATAAACCAATAATGCAGCTAGATAGATATTTTAATAGCAAATTCAGAGAGGTATTCCACTTTTAAATCGGGTAAAAATTTCAAAAGTTATGGGCTAAGCAGTGCTGGGTTCTGGTCACTTTTCTGCAAACCCATTTTTTGCAAATTTTGACAGGTCGGGGGTCATAAAAAATTACAAAATATTGACCAAAAATTCGAAAATAAACCAATAATGCAGCTAGATAGATATTCGAATAACAAATTCAGAGAGGTATTCCACTTTTAAATCGGGTAAAAATTTCAAAAGGTTTGGGATAAGCAGTGCTGGGATCTGGTCACTTTTCTGCAAACCCATTTTTTGCAAATTTTAACAAGTCGGGGGTCATAAAAAATTACAAAATATTGACCAAAAATTCGAAAATAAACCAATAATGCAGCTAGATAGATATTTTAATAACAAATTCAGAGAGGTATTCCACTTTTAAATCGGGTAAAAATTTCAAAAGTTATGGGCTAAGCAGTGCTGGGTTCTGGTCACTTTTCTGCAAACCCATTTTTTGCAAATTTTGACAGGTCGGGGGTCATAAAAAATTACAAAATATTGACCAAAAATTCGAAAATAAACCAATAATGCAGCTAGATAGATATTCGAATAACAAATTCAGAGAGGTATTCCACTTTTAAATCGGGTAAAAATTTCAAAAGGTTTGGGATAAGCAGTGCTGGGATCTGGTCACTTTTCTGCAAACCCATTTTTTGCAAATTTTAACAAGTCGGGGGTCATAAAAAACTACAAAATATTGACCAAAAATTCGAAAATAAACCAATAATGCAGCTAGATAGATATTTTAATAACAAATTCAGAGAGGTATTCCACTTTTAAATCGGGTAAAAATTTCAAAAGTTATGGGCTAAGCAGTGCTGGGATCTGGTCACTTTTCTGCAAACCCATTTTTTGCAAATTTTGACAGGTCGGGGGTCATAAAAAACTACAAAATATTGACCAAAAATTCGAAAATAAACCAATAATGCAGCTAGATAGATATTTTAATAACAAATTCAGAGAGGTATTCCACTTTTAAATCGGGTAAAAATTTCGAAAGTTATGGGCTAGGCAGTGCTGGGATCTGGTCACTTTTCTGCAAACCCATTTTTTGCAAATTTTGACAGGTCGGGGGTCATAAAAAATTACAAAATATTGACCAAAAATTCGAAAATAAACCAATAATGCAGCTAGATAGATATTCGAATAACAAATTCGAGAGGTATTCCACTTTTAAATCGGGTAAAAATTTCAAAAGGTTTGGGATAAGCAGTGCTGGGATCTGGTCACTTTTCTGCAAACCCATTTTTTGCAAATTTTAACAAGTCGGGGGTCATAAAAAACTACAAAATATTGACCAAAAATTCGAAAA
>NW_025064278.1:0-46634 GCF_018152265.1 Drosophila ficusphila
AATAACAAATTCAGAGAGGTATTCCACTTTTAAATCGGGTAAAAATTTCAAAAGTTTGGGCTAAGCAGTGCTGGGATCTGGTCACTTTTCTGCAAACCCATTTTTTGCAAATTTTGACAGGTCGGGGGTCATAAAAAATGACGAAACATTGACCAAAAATTCGAAAATAAACCAATGATGTAGCTAGATAGATATTTTAATAACAAATTCAGAGAGGCATTCCACTTTTAAATCGGGGAAAAATTTCAAAAGTTATGGGCTAAGCAGTGCTGGGATCTGGTCACTTTTCTGCAAACCCATTTTTTTGCAAATTTTGACAGGTCGGGGGTCATAAAAAATTACAAAATATTGACCAAAAATTCGAAAATAAACCAATAATGCAGCTAGATAGATATTTTAATAACAAATTCAGAGAGGTATTCCACTTTTAAATCGGGTAAAAATTTCAAAAGTTTGGGCTAAGCAGTGCTGGGATCTGGTCACTTTTCTGCAAACCCATTTTTTTGCAAATTTTGACAGGTCGGGGGTCATAAAAAACTACAAAATATTGACCAAAAATTCGAAAATAAACCAATAATGCAGCTAGATAGATATTTTAACAACAAATTCAGAGAGGTATTCCACTTTTAAATCGGGTAAAAATTTCAAAAGTTTGGGCTAAGCAGTGCTGGGATCTGGTCACTTTTCTGCAAACCCATTTTTTGCAAATTTTGACAGGTCGGGGGTCATAAAAATTACAAAATATTGACCAAAAATTCGAAAATAAACCAATAATGCAGCTAGATAGATATTTTAATAACAAATTCAGAGAGGTATTCCTCTTTTAAATCGGGTAAAAATTTCAAAAGTTATGGGCTAAGCAGTGCTGGGATCTTGTCACTTTTCTGCAAACCCATTTTTGCAAATTTTGACAAGTCGGGGGTCATAAAAAATTACAAAATATCAACCAAAAATTCGAAAACAAACCAATAATGCAGCTAGATAGATATTTTAACAACAAATTCAGAGAGGTATTCCACTTTTAAATCGGGTAAAAATTTCAAAAGTTATGGGCTAAGCAGTGCTGGGATCTTGTCACTTTTCTGCAAACCCATTTTTTGCAAATTTTGACAGGTCGGGGGTCATAAAAAATTACAAAATATTGACCAAAAATTCGAAAATAAACCAATAATGCAGCTAGATAGATATTCGAATAACAAATTCAGAGAGGTATTCCACTTTTAAATCGGGTAAAAATTTCAAAAGTTATGGGCTAAGCAGTGCTGGGATCTGGTCACTTTTCTGCAAACCCATTTTTTGCAAATTTTGACAGGTCGGGGGTCATAAAAAATGACGAAACATTGACCAAAAATTCGAAAATAAACCAATAATGCAGCTAGATAGATATTCGAATAACAAATTCAGAGAGGTATTCCACTTTTAAGTCGGGGAAAAATTTCAAAAGTTATGGGCTAAGCAGTGCTGGGATCTGGTCACTTTTCTACAAACCCATTTTTTGCAAATTTTGACAGGTCGGGGGTCATAAAAAATGACGAAACATTGACCAAAAATTCGAAAATAAACCAATAATGCAGCTAGATAGATATTCGAATAACAAATTCAGAGAGGTATTCCACTTTTAAGTCGGGGAAAAATTTCAAAAGTTATGGGCTAAGCAGTGCTGGGATCTGGTCACTTTTCTACAAACCCATTTTTTGCAAATTTTGACAGGTCGGGGGTCATAAAAAATTACAAAATATTGACCAAAAATTCGAAAATAAACCAATAATGCAGCTAGATAGATATTCGAATAACAAATTCAGAGAGGTATTCCACTTTTAAGTCGGGGAAAAATTTCAAAAGTTATGGGCTAAGCAGTGCTGGGATCTGGTCACTTTTCTGCAAACCCATTTTTTTGCAAATTTTGACAGGTCGGGGGTCATAAAAAATTACAAAATATTGACCAAAAATTCGAAAATAAACCAATAATGCAGATAGATAGATATTTTAACAACAAATTCAGAGAGGTATTCCACTTTTAAATCGGGTAAAAATTTCAAAAGTTTGGGCTAAGCAGTGCTGGGATCTTGTCACTTTTCTGCAAACCCATTTTTTGCAAATTTTGACAGGTCGGGGGTCATAAAAAATTACAAAATATTGACCAAAAATTCGAAAATAAACCAATAATGCAGCTAGATAGATATTCGAATAACAAATTCAGAGAGGTATTCCACTTTTAAGTCGGGAAAAATTTCAAAAGTTATGGGCTAAGCAGTGCTGGGATCTGGTCACTTTTCTGCAAACCCATTTTTTTGCAAATTTTGACAGGTCGGGGGTCATAAAAAATTACAAAATATTGACCAAAAATTCGAAAATAAACCAATAATGCAGATAGATAGATATTTTAACAACAAATTCAGAGAGGTATTCCACTTTTAAATCGGGTAAAAATTTCAAAAGTTTGGGCTAAGCAGTGCTGGGATCTTGTCACTTTTCTGCAAACCCATTTTTTGCAAATTTTGACAGGTCGGGGGTCATAAAAAATTACAAAATATTGACCAAAAATTCGAAAATAAACCAATAATGCAGCTAGATAGATATTCGAATAACAAATTCAGAGAGGTATTCCACTTTTAAGTCGGGGAAAAATTTCAAAAGTTATGGGCTAAGCAGTGCTGGGATCTGGTCACTTTTCTGCAAACCCATTTTTTGCAAATTTTGACAGGTCGGGGGTCATAAAAAATTAAAAAATATTGACCAAAAATTCGAAAATAAACCAATAATGCAGCTAGATAGATATTTTAATAGCAAATTCAGAGAGGTATTCCACTTTTAAATCGGGTAAAAATTTCAAAAGTTATGGGCTAAGCAGTGCTGGGTTCTGGTCACTTTTCTGCAAACCCATTTTTTGCAAATTTTGACAGGTCGGGGGTCATAAAAAATTACAAAATATTGACCAAAAATTCGAAAATAAACCAATAATGCAGCTAGATAGATATTCGAATAACAAATTCAGAGAGGTATTCCACTTTTAAATCGGGTAAAAATTTCAAAAGTTATGGGCTAAGCAGTGCTGGGATCTGGTCACTTTTCTGCAAACCCATTTTTTTGCAAATTTTGACAGGTCGGGGGTCATAAAAAATGACGAAACATTGACCAAAAATTCGAAAATAAACCAATGATGTAGCTAGATAGATATTTTAATAACAAATTCAGAGAGGCATTCCACTTTTAAATCGGGTAAAAATTTCAAAAGTTATGGGCTAAGCAGTGCTGGGATCTGGTCACTTTTCTGCAAACCCATTTTTTTGCAAATTTTGACAGGTCGGGGGTCATAAAAAATTACAAAATATTGACCAAAAATTCGAAAATAAACCAATAATGCAGCTAGATAGATATTTTAACAACAAATTCAGAGAGGTATTCCACTTTTAGATCGGGTAAAAATTTCAAAAGTTATGGGCTAAGCAGTGCTGGGATCTGGTCACTTTTCTGCAAACCCATTTTTTGCAAATTTTGACAGGTCGGGGGTCATAAAAAATTACAAAATATCAACCAAAAATTCGAAAATAAACCAATAATGCAGCTAGATAGATATTTTAATAACAAATTCAGAGAGGTATTCCACTTTTAAATCGGGTAAAAATTTCAAAAGTTATGGGCTAAGCAGTGCTGGGATCTGGTCACTTTTCTGCAAACCCATTTTTTGCAAATTTTGACAGGTCGGGGGTCATAAAAAACTACAAAATATTGACCAAAAATTCTAAAATAAACCAATAATGCAGCTAGATAGATATTCGAATAACAAATTCAGAGAGGTATTCCACTTTTAAATCGGGTAAAAATTTCAAAAGTTTGGGCTAAGCAGTGCTGGGATCTGGTCACTTTTCTGCAAACCCATTTTTTGCAAATTTTGACAGGTCGGGGGTCATAAAAAATGACGAAACATTGACCAAAAATTCGAAAATAAACCAATGATGTAGCTAGATAGATATTTTAATAACAAATTCAGAGAGGCATTCCACTTTTAAATCGGGTAAAAATTTCAAAAGTTATGGGCTAAGCAGTGCTGGGATCTGGTCACTTTTCTGCAAACCCATTTTTTTGCAAATTTTGACAGGTCGGGGGTCATAAAAAATTACAAAATATTGACCAAAAATTCGAAAATAAACCAATAATGCAGCTAGATAGATATTTTAATAACAAATTCAGAGAGGTATTCCACTTTTAAATCGGGTAAAAATTTCAAAAGTTTGGGCTAAGCAGTGCTGGGATCTGGTCACTTTTCTGCAAACCCATTTTTTTGCAAATTTTGACAGGTCGGGGGTCATAAAAAACTACAAAATATTGACCAAAAATTCGAAAATAAACCAATAATGCAGCTAGATAGATATTTTAACAACAAATTCAGAGAGGTATTCCACTTTTAAATCGGGTAAAAATTTCAAAAGTTTGGGCTAAGCAGTGCTGGGATCTGGTCACTTTTCTGCAAACCCATTTTTTGCAAATTTTGACAGGTCGGGGGTCATAAAAATTACAAAATATTGACCAAAAATTCGAAAATAAACCAATAATGCAGCTAGATAGATATTTTAATAACAAATTCAGAGAGGTATTCCACTTTTAAATCGGGTAAAAATTTCAAAAGTTATGGGCTAAGCAGTGCTGGGATCTGGTCACTTTTCTGCAAACCCATTTTTTGCAAATTTTGACAAGTCGGGGGTCATAAAAAATTACAAAATATCAACCAAAAATTCGAAAACAAACCAATGATGCAGGTAGATAGATATTTTAATAACAAATTCAGAGAGGTATTCCCCTTTTAAATCGGGTAAAAAATTCAAAAGTTATGGGCTAAGCAGTTCTGGGATCTGGTCAATTTTCTGCAAACCCATTTTTTGCAAATTTTGACAAGTCGGGGGTCATAAAAAATTACAAAATATTGACCAAAAATTCGAAAATAAACCAATAATGCAGCTAGATAGATATTTTAATAACAAATTCAGAGAGGTATTCCACTTTTAAATCGGGTAAAAATTTCAAAAGTTTGGGCTAAGCAGTGCTGGGATCTGGTCACTTTTCTGCAAACCCATTTTTTGCAAATTTTGACAGGTCGGGGGTCATAAAAAACTACAAAATATTGACCAAAAATTCGAAAATAAACCAATAATGCAGCTAGATAGATATTTTAACAACAAATTCAGAGAGGTATTCCACTTTTAAATCGGGTAAAAATTTCAAAAGTTTGGGCTAAGCAGTGCTGGGATCTGGTCACTTTTCTGCAAACCCATTTTTTGCAAATTTTGACAGGTCGGGGGTCATAAAAATTACAAAATATTGACCAAAAATTCGAAAATAAACCAATAATGCAGCTAGATAGATATTTTAATAACAAATTCAGAGAGGTATTCCACTTTTAAATCGGGTAAAAATTTCAAAAGTTATGGGCTAAGCAGTGCTGGGATCTGGTCACTTTTCTGCAAACCCATTTTTGCAAATTTTGACAAGTCGGGGGTCATAAAAAATTACAAAATATCAACCAAAAATTCGAAAACAAACCAATGATGCAGGTAGATAGATATTTTAATAACAAATTCAGAGAGGTATTCCCCTTTTAAATCGGGTAAAAAATTCAAAAGTTATGGGCTAAGCAGTTCTGGGATCTGGTCAATTTTCTGCAAACCCATTTTTTGCAAATTTTGACAAGTCGGGGGTCATAAAAAATTACAAAATATTGACCAAAAATTCGAAAATAAACCAATAATGCAGCTAGATAGATATTTTAATAACAAATTCAGAGAGGTATTCCACTTTTAAATCGGGTAAAAATTTCAAAAGTTTGGGCTAAGCAGTGCTGGGATCTGGTCACTTTTCTGCAAACCCATTTTTTGCAAATTTTGACAGGTCGGGGGTCATAAAAAACTACAAAATATTGACCAAAAATTCGAAAATAAACCAATAATGCAGCTAGATAGATATTCGAATAACAAATTCAGAGAGGTATTCCACTTTTAAATCGGGTAAAAATTTCAAAAGTTTGGGCTAAGCAGTGCTGGGATCTGGTCACTTTTCTGCAAACCCATTTTTTTGCAAATTTTGACAGGTCGGGGGTCATAAAAAACTACAAAATATTGACCAAAAATTCGAAAATAAACCAATAATGCAGCTAGATAGATATTTTAACAACAAATTCAGAGAGGTATTCCACTTTTAAATCGGGTAAAAATTTCAAAAGTTTGGGCTAAGCAGTGCTGGGATCTGGTCACTTTTCTGCAAACCCATTTTTTGCAAATTTTGACAGGTCGGGGGTCATAAAAAATTACAAAATATTGACCAAAAATTCGAAAATAAACCAATAATGCAGCTAGATAGATATTTTAATAACAAATTCAGAGAGGTATTCCACTTTTAAATCGGGTAAAAATTTCAAAAGTTTGGGCTAAGCAGTGCTGGGATCTGGTCACTTTTCTGCAAACCCATTTTTTGCAAATTTTGACAGGTCGGGGGTCATAAAAAACTACAAAATATTGACCAAAAATTCGAAAATAAACCAATAATGCAGCTAGATAGATATTCGAATAACAAATTCAGAGAGGTATTCCACTTTTAAATCGGGTAAAAATTTCAAAAGTTTGGGCTAAGCAGTGCTGGGATCTGGTCACTTTTCTGCAAACCCATTTTTTGCAAATTTTGACAGGTCGGGGGGTCATAAAAAACTACAAAATATTGACCAAAAATTCGAAAATAAACCAATAATGCAGCTAGATAGATATTTTAACAACAAATTCAGAGAGGTATTCCACTTTTAAATCGGGTAAAAATTTCAAAAGTTTGGGCTAAGCAGTGCTGGGATCTGGTCACTTTTCTGCAAACCCATTTTTTGCAAATTTTGACAGGTCGGGGGTCATAAAAAATGACGAAACATTGACCAAAAATTCGAAAATAAACCAATGATGTAGCTAGATAGATATTTTAATAACAAATTCCGAGAGGCATTCCACTTTTAAATCGGGTAAAAATTTCAAAAGTTATGGGATAAGCAGTGCTGGGATCTGGTCACTTTTCTGCAAACCCATTTTTTTGCAAATTTTGACAGGTCGGGGGTCATAAAAAATTAAAAAATATTGACCAAAAATTCGAAAATAAACCAATAATGCAGCTAGATAGATATTTTAATAACAAATTCAGAGAGGTATTCCACTTTTAAATCGGGTAAAAATTTCAAAAGTTTGGGCTAAGCAGTGCTGGGATCTGGTCACTTTTCTGCAAACCCATTTTTTGCAAATTTTGACAGGTCGGGGGTCATAAAAAACTACAAAATATTGACCAAAAATTCGAAAATAAACCAATAATGCAGCTAGATAGATATTCGAATAACAAATTCAGAGAGGTATTCCACTTTTAAATCGGGTAAAAATTTCAAAAGTTTGGGCTAAGCAGTGCTGGGATCTGGTCACTTTTCTGCAAACCCATTTTTTGCAAATTTTGACAGGTCGGGGGTCATAAAAAACTACAAAATATTGACCAAAAATTCGAAAATAAACCAATAATGCAGCTAGATAGATATTTTAACAACAAATTCAGAGAGGTATTCCACTTTTAAATCGGGTAAACATTTCAAAAGTTTGGGCTAAGCAGTGCTGGGATCTGGTCACTTTTCTGCAAACCCATTTTTTGCAAATTTTGACAGGTCGGGGGTCATAAAAAATGACGAAACATTGACCAAAAATTCGAAAATAAACCAATGATGTAGCTAGATAGATATTTTAATAACAAATTCCGAGAGGCATTCCACTTTTAAATCGAGTAAAAATTTCAAAAGTTATGGGATAAGCAGTGCTGGGATCTGGTCACTTTTCTGCAAACCCATTTTTTTGCAAATTTTGACAGGTCGGGGGTCATAAAAAATTACAAAATATCAACCAAAAATTCGAAAACAAACCAATGATGCAGGTAGATAGATATTTTAATAACAAATTCAGAGAGGTATTCCCCTTTTAAATCGGGTAAAAAATTCAAAAGTTATGGGCTAAGCAGTTCTGGGATCTGGTCACTTTTCTGCAAACCCATTTTTTGCAAATTTTGACAAGTCGGGGGTCATAAAAAATTACAAAATATTGACCAAAAATTCGAAAATAAACCAATAATGCAGCTAGATAGATATTTTAATAACAAATTCAGAGAGGCATTCCACTTTTAAATCGGGTAAAAATTTCAAAAGTTATGGGCTAAGCAGTGCTGGGATCTGGTCACTTTTCTGCAAACCCATTTTTTTGCAAATTTTGACAGGTCGGGGGTCATAAAAAATTACAAAATATCGACCAAAAATTCGAAAATAAACCAATAATGCAGCTAGATAGATATTCGAATAACAAATTCAGAGAGGTATTCCACTTTTAAATCGGGTAAAAATTTCAAAAGTTTGGGCTAAGCAGTGCTGGGATCTGGTCACTTTTCTGCAAACCCATTTTTTGCAAATTTTGACAGGTCGGGGGTCATAAAAAATTACGAAACATTGACCAAAAATTCGAAAATAAACCAATGATGTAGCTAGATAGATATTTTAATAACAAATTCAGAGAGGCATTCCACTTTTAAATCGGGTAAAAATTTCAAAAGTTTGGGCTAAGCAGTGCTGGGATCTGGTCACTTTTCTGCAAACCCATTTTTTGCAAATTTTGACAGGTCGGGGGTCATAAAAAATGACGAAACATTGACCAAAAATTCGAAAATAAACCAATGATGTAGCTAGATAGATATTTTAATAACAAATTCAGAGAGGCATTCCACTTTTAAATCGGGTAAAAATTTCAAAAGTTATGGGATAAGCAGTGCTGGGATCTGGTCACTTTTCTGCAAACCCATTTTTTTGCAAATTTTGACAGGTCGGGGGTCATAAAAAATTACAAAATATTGACCAAAAATTCGAAAATAAACCAATAATGCAGCTAGATAGATATTCGAATAACAAATTCAGAGAGGTATTCCCCTTTTAAATCGGGTAAAAAATTCAAAAGTTATGGGCTAAGCAGTTCTGGGATCTGGTCAATTTTCTGCAAACCCATTTTTTGCAAATTTTGACAAGTCGGGGGTCATAAAAAATTACAAAATATTGACCAAAAATTCGAAAATAAACCAATAATGCAGCTAGATAGATATTTTAATAACAAATTCAGAGAGGTATTCCACTTTTAAATCGGGTAAAAATTTCAAAAGTTTGGGCTAAGCAGTGCTGGGATCTGGTCACTTTTCTGCAAACCCATTTTTTGCAAATTTTGACAGGTCGGGGGTCATAAAAAACTACAAAATATTGACCAAAAATTCGAAAATAAACCAATAATGCAGCTAGATAGATATTCGAATAACAAATTCAGAGAGGTATTCCACTTTTAAATCGGGTAAAAATTTCAAAAGTTTGGGATAAGCAGTGCTGGGATCTGGTCACTTTTCTGCAAACCCATTTTTTGCAAATTTTGACAGGTCGGGGGTCATCAAAAATTACAAAATATTGACCAAAAATTCGAAAATAAACCAATAATGCAGCTAGATAGATATTTTAATAACAAATTCAGAGAGGTATTCCACTTTTAATCGGGTAAAAATTTCAAAAGTTTGGACTATGCAGTGCTGGGATCTGGTCACTTTTCTGCAAACCCATTTTTTGCAAATTTTGACAGGTCGGGGGTCATAAAAAATTACAAAATATTGACCAAAAATTCGAAAATAAACCAATAATGCAGCTAGATAGATATTTTAATAGCAAATTCAGAGAGGTATTCCACTTTTAAATCGGGTAAAAATTTCAAAAGTTTGGGCTAAGCAGTGCTGGGATCTGGTCACTTTTCTGCAAACCCATTTTTTGCAAATTTTGACAGGTCGGGGGTCATAAAAAATGACGAAACATTGACCAAAAATTCGAAAATAAACCAATGATGCAGCTAGATAGATATTTTAACAACAAATTCAGAGAGGCATTCCACTTTTAAATCGGGTAAAAATTTCAAAAGTTATGGGCTAAGCAGTGCTGGGATCTGGTCACTTTTCTGCAAACCCATTTTTTGCAAATTTTGACAGGTCGGGGGTCATAAAAAATTACAAAATATTGACCAAAAATTCGAAAATAAACCAATAATGCAGCTAGATAGATATTCGAATAACAAATTCAGAGAGGTATTCCACTTTTAAATCGGGTAAAAATTTCAAAAGTTTGGGCTAAGCAGTGCTGGGATCTGGTCACTTTTCAGAAACCCATTTTTTGCAAATTTTGACAGGTCGGGGGTCATAAAAAATTACAAAATATTGACCAAAAATTCGAAAATAAACCAATAATGCAGCTAGATAGATATTTTAACAACAAATTCAGAGAGGTATTCCACTTTTAAATCGGGTAAAAATTTCAATAGTTATGGGCTAAGCAGTGCTGGGATCTGGTCACTTTTCTGCAAACCCATTTTTTGCAAATTTTGACAGGTCGGGGGTCATAAAAAACTACAAAATATTGACCAAAAATTCGAAAATAAACCAATAATGCAGCTAGATAGATATTCGAATAACAAATTCAGAGAGGTATTCCACTTTTAAATCGGGTAAAAATTTCAAAAGTTTGGGCTAAGCAGTGCTGGGATCTGGTCACTTTTCAGAAACCCATTTTTTGCAAATTTTGACAGGTCGGGGGTCATAAAAAATTACAAAATATTGACCAAAAATTCGAAAATAAACCAATAATGCAGCTAGATAGATATTTTAACAACAAATTCAGAGAGGTATTCCACTTTTAAATCGGGTAAAAATTTCAAAAGTTATGGGCTAAGCAGTGCTGGGATCTGGTCACTTTTCTGCAAACCCATTTTTTGCAAATTTTGACAGGTCGGGGGTCATAAAAAATGACGAAACATTGACCAAAAATTCGAAAATAAACCAATGATGTAGCTAGATAGATATTCGAATAACAAATTCAGAGAGGTATTCCACTTTTAAATCGGGTAAAAATTTCAAAAGTTATGGGATAAGCAGTGCTGGGATCTGGTCACTTTTCTGCAAACCCATTTTTTTGCAAATTTTGACAGGTCGGGGGTCATAAAAAATTACAAAATATTGACCAAAAATTCGAAAATAAACCAATAATGCAGCTAGATAGATATTTGAATAGCAAATTCAGAGAGGTATTCCACTTTTAAATCGGGTAAAAATTTCAAAAGTTTGGGCTAAGCAGTGCTGGGATCTGGTCACTTTTCTGCAAACCCATTTTTTGCAAATTTTGACAGGTCGGGGGTCATAAAAAATGACGAAACATTGACCAAAAATTCGAAAATAAACCAATGATGTAGCTAGATAGATATTTTAACAACAAATTCAGAGAGGTATTCCACTTTTAAATCGGGTAAAAATTTAAAAAGTTATGGGCTAAGCAGTGCTGGGATCTGGTCACTTTTCTGCAAACCCATTTTTTGCAAATTTTGACAGGTCGGGGGTCATAAAAAATTACAAAATATTGACCAAAAATTCGAAAATAAACCAATAATGCAGCTAGATAGATATTCGAATAACAAATTCAGAGAGGTATTCCACTTTTAAATCGGGTAAAAATTTCAAAAGTTTGGGCTAAGCAGTGCTGGGATCTGGTCACTTTTCTGCAAACCCATTTTTTGCAAATTTTGACAGGTCGGGGGTCATAAAAAATGACGAAACATTGACCAAAAATTCGAAAATAAACCAATGATGTAGCTAGATAGATATTTTAATAACAAACTCAGAGAGGCATTCCACTTTTAAATCGGGTAAAAATTTCAAAAGTTATGGGCTAAGCAGTGCTGGGATCTGGTCACTTTTCTGCAAACCCATTTTTTTGCAAATTTTGACAGGTCGGGGGTCATAAAAAATTACAAAATATTGACCAAAAATTCGAAAATAAACCAATAATGCAGCTAGATAGATATTTTAACAACAAATTCAGAGAGGTATTCCACTTTTAAATCGGGTAAAAATTTCAAAAGTTTGGGCTAAGCAGTGCTGGGATCTTGTCACTTTTCTGCAAACCCATTTTTTGCAAATTTTGACAGGTCGGGGGTCATAAAAAACTACAAAATATTGACCAAAAATTCGAAAATAAACCAATAATGCAGCTAGATAGATATTCGAATAACAAATTCAGAGAGGTATTCCACTTTTAAATCGGGTAAAAATTTCAAAAGTTTGGGCTAAGCAGTGCTGGGATCTGGTCACTTTTCTGCAAACCCATTTTTTGCAAATTTTGACAGGTCGGGGGTCATAAAAAATTACAAAATATCAACCAAAAATTCGAAAATAAACCAATAATGCAGCTAGATAGATATTTTAACAACAAATTCAGAGAGGTATTCCACTTTTAAATCGGGTAAAAATTTCAAAAGTTTGGGCTAAGCAGTGCTGGGATCTGGTCACTTTTCTGCAAACCCATTTTTTGCAAATTTTGACAGGTCGGGGGTCATAAAAAATTACAAAACATTGACCAAAAATTCGAAAATAAACCAATGATGTAGCTAGATAGATATTTTAATAACAAATTCAGAGAGGCATTCCACTTTTAAATCGGGTAAAAATTTCAAAAGTTATGGGCTAAGCAGTGCTGGGATCTGGTCACTTTTCTGCAAACCCATTTTTTTGCAAATTTTGACAGGTCGGGGGTCATAAAAAATTACAAAATATCAACCAAAAATTCGAAAATAAACCAATAATGCAGCTAGATAGATATTTGAATAGCAAATTCAGAGAGGTATTCCACTTTTAAATCGGGTAAAAATTTCAAAAGTTTGGGCTAAGCAGTGCTGGGATCTTGTCACTTTTCTGCAAACCCATTTTTTGCAAATTTTGACAGGTCGGGGGTCATAAAAAATTACAAAATATTGACCAAAAATTCGAAAATAAACCAATAATGCAGCTAGATAGATATTTTAACAACAAATTCAGAGAGGTATTCCACTTTTAAATCGGGTAAAAATTTCAAAAGTTATGGGCTAAGCAGTGCTGGGATCTGGTCACTTTTCTGCAAACCCATTTTTTGCAAATTTTGACAGGTCGGGGGTCATAAAAAACTACAAAATATTGACCAAAAATTCGAAAATAAACCAATAATGCAGCTAGATAGATATTCGAATAACAAATTCAGAGAGGTATTCCACTTTTAAATCGGGTAAAAATTTCAAAAGTTTGGGCTAAGCAGTGCTGGGATCTGGTCACTTTTCTGCAAACCCATTTTTTGCAAATTTTGACAGGTTGGGGGTCATCAAAAATTACAAAATATTGACCAAAAATTCGAAAATAAACCAATAATGCAGCTAGATAGATATTTTAATAACAAATTCAGAGAGGTATTCCACTTTTAATCGGGTAAAAATTTCAAAAGTTTGGACTATGCAGTGCTGGGATCTGGTCACTTTTCTGCAAACCCATTTTTTGCAAATTTTGACAGGTCGGGGGTCATAAAAAATTACAAAATATTGACCAAAAATTCGAAAATAAACCAATAATGCAGCTAGATAGATATTTTAATAGCAAATTCAGAGAGGTATTCCACTTTTAAATCGGGTAAAAATTTCAAAAGTTTGGGCTAAGCAGTGCTGGGATCTGGTCACTTTTCTGCAAACCCATTTTTTGCAAATTTTGACAGGTCGGGGGTCATAAAAAATGACGAAACATTGACCAAAAATTCGAAAATAAACCAATAATGCAGCTAGATAGATATTTTAACAACAAATTCAGAGAGGTATTCCACTTTTAAATCGGGTAAAAATTTCAAAAGTTTGGGCTAAGCAGTGCTGGGATCTGGTCACTTTTCTGCAAACCCATTTTTTGCAAATTTTGACAGGTCGGGGGTCATAAAAAATGACGAAACATTGACCAAAAATTCGAAAATAAACCAATGATGCAGCTAGATAGATATTTTAACAACAAATTCAGAGAGGCATTCCACTTTTAAATCGGGTAAAAATTTCAAAAGTTATGGGCTAAGCAGTGCTGGGATCTGGTCACTTTTCTGCAAACCCATCTTTTGCAAATTTTGACAGGTCGGGGGTCATAAAAAATTACAAAATATTGACCAAAAATTCGAAAATAAACCAATAATGCAGCTAGATAGATATTCGAATAACAAATTCAGAGAGGTATTCCACTTTTAAATCGGGTAAAAATTTCAAAAGTTTGGGCTAAGCAGTGCTGGGATCTGGTCACTTTTCAGAAACCCATTTTTTGCAAATTTTGACAGGTCGGGGGTCATAAAAAATTATAAAATATTGACCAAAAATTCGAAAATAAACCAATAATGCAGCTAGATAGATATTTTAACAACAAATTCAGAGAGGTATTCCACTTTTAAATCGGGTAAAAATTTCAAAAGTTATGGGCTAAGCAGTGCTGGGATCTGGTCACTTTTCTGCAAACCCATTTTTTGCAAATTTTGACAGGTCGGGGGTCATAAAAAACTACAAAATATTGACCAAAAATTCGAAAATAAACCAATAATGCAGCTAGATAGATATTCGAATAACAAATTCAGAGAGGTATTCCACATTTAAATCGGGTAAAAATTTCAAAAGTTTGGGCTAAGCAGTGCTGGGATCTGGTCACTTTTCTGCAAACCCATTTTTTGCAAATTTTGACAGGTCGGGGGTCATAAAAAATGACGAAACATTGACCAAAAATTCGAAAATAAACCAATGATGTAGCTAGATAGATATTCGAATAACAAATTCAGAGAGGTATTCCATTTTTAAATCGGGTAAAAATTTCAAAAGTTATGGGATAAGCAGTGCTGGGATCTGGTCACTTTTCTGCAAACCCATTTTTTTGCAAATTTTGACAGGTCGGGGGTCATAAAAAATTACAAAATATTGACCAAAATTCGAAAATAAACCAATAATGCAGCTAGATAGATATTTGAATAGCAAATTCAGAGAGGTATTCCACTTTTAAATCGGGTAAAAATTTCAAAAGTTTGGGCTAAGCAGTGCTGGGATCTTGTCACTTTTCTGCAAACCCATTTTTTGCAAATTTTGACAGGTCGGGGGTCATAAAAAATTACAAAATATTGACCAAAAATTCGAAAATAAACCAATAATGCAGCTAGATAGATATTTTAACAACAAATTCAGAGAGGTATTCCACTTTTAAATCGGGTAAAAATTTAAAAAGTTATGGGCTAAGCAGTGCTGGGATCTGGTCACTTTTCTGCAAACCCATTTTTTGCAAATTTTGACAGGTCGGGGGTCATAAAAAATTACAAAATATTGACCAAAAATTCGAAAATAAACCAATAATGCAGCTAGATAGATATTTTAACAACAAATTCAGAGAGGTATTCCACTTTTAAATCGAGTAAAAATTTCAAAAGTTATGGGCTAAGCAGTGCTGGGATCTGGTCACTTTTCTGCAAACCCATTTTTTGCAAATTTTGACAGGTCGGGGGTCATAAAAAACTACAAAATATTGACCAAAAATTCGAAAATAAACCAATAATGCAGCTAGATAGATATTCGAATAACAAATTCAGAGAGGTATTCCACTTTTAAATCGGGTAAAAATTTCAAAAGTTTGGGCTAAGCAGTGCTGGGATCTGGTCACTTTTCTGCAAACCCATTTTTTGCAAATTTTGACAGGTCGGGGGTCATAAAAAATGACGAAACATTGACCAAAAATTCGAAAATAAACCAATGATGTAGCTAGATAGATATTTTAATAACAAATTCAGAGAGGCATTCCACTTTTAAATCGGGTAAAAATTTCAAAAGTTATGGGATAAGCAGTGCTGGGATCTGGTCACTTTTCTGCAAACCCATTTTTTTGCAAATTTTGACAGGTCGGGGGTCATAAAAAATTACAAAATATCAACCAAAAATTCGAAAATAAACCAATAATGCAGCTAGATAGATATTTGAATAGCAAATTCAGAGAGGTATTCCACTTTTAAATCGGGTAAAAATTTCAAAAGTTTGGGCTAAGCAGTGCTGGGATCTTGTCACTTTTCTGCAAACCCATTTTTTGCAAATTTTGACAGGTCGGGGGTCATAAAAAATTACAAAATATTGACCAAAAATTCGAAAATAAACCAATAATGCAGCTAGATAGATATTTTAACAACAAATTCAGAGAGGTATTCCACTTTTAAATCGGGTAAAAATTTAAAAAGTTATGGGCTAAGCAGTGCTGGGATCTGGTCACTTTTCTGCAAACCCATTTTTTGCAAATTTTGACAGGTCGGGGGTCATAAAAAATTACAAAATATTGACCAAAAATTCGAAAATAAACCAATAATGCAGCTAGATAGATATTCGAATAACAAATTCAGAGAGGTATTCCACTTTTAAATCGGGTAAAAATTTCAAAAGTTTGGGCTAAGCAGTGCTGGGATCTGGTCACTTTTCTGCAAACCCATTTTTTGCAAATTTTGACAGGTCGGGGGTCATAAAAAACTACAAAATATTGACCAAAAATTTGAAAATAAACCAATAATGCAGCTAGATAGATATTCGAATAACAAATTCAGAGAGGAATTCCACTTTTAAATCGGGTAAAAATTTCAAAAGTTTGGGCTAAGCAGTGCTGGGATCTGGTCACTTTTCTGCAAACCCATTTTTTGCAAATTTTGACAGGTCGGGGGTCATAAAAAATTACAAAATATTGACCAAAAATTCGAAAATAAACCAATAATGCAGCTAGATAGATATTTTAACAACAAATTCAGAGAGGTATTCCACTTTTAAATCGGGTAAAAATTTCAAAAGTTTGGGCTAAGCAGTGCTGGGATCTGGCCACTTCTCTGCAAACCCATTTTTTGCAAATTTTGACAGGTCGGGGGTCATAAAAAACTACAAAATATTGACCAAAAATTCGAAAATAAACCAATAATGCAGCTAGATAGATATTCGAATAACAAATTCAGAGAGGTATTCCACTTTTAAATCGGGTAAGAATTTCAAAAGTTATGGGCTAAGCAGTGCTGGGATCTGGTCACTTTTCTGCAAACCCATTTTTTGCAAATTTTGACAGGTCGGGGGTCATAAAAAACTACAAAATATTGACCAAAAATTCGAAAATAAACCAATGATGTAGCTAGATAGATATTTTAATAACAAATTCAGAGAGGCATTCCACTTTTAAATCGGGTAAAAATTTCAAAAGTTATGGGCTAAGCAGTGCTGGGATCTGGTCACTTTCCTGCAAACCCATTTTTTGCAAATTTTGACAGGTCGGGGGTCATAAAAAATTACAAAATATTGACCAAAAATTCGAAAATAAACCAATAATGCAGCTAGATACCTCTCCGAATAACAAATTCAGAGAGGTATTCCACTTTTAAATCGGGTAAAAATTTCAAAAGGTTTGGGATAAGCAGTGCTGGGATCTGGTCACTTTTCTGCAAACCCATTTTTTGCAAATTTTAACAAGTCGGGGGTCATAAAAAACTACAAAATATTGACCAAAAATTCGAAAATAAACCAATAATGCTGCTAGATAGATATTTTAATAACGAATTCAGAGAGGTATTCCACTTTTAAATCGGGTAAAAATTACAAAAGTTATGGGCAAAGCAGTGCTGGGTTCTGGTCACTTTTCTGCAAACCCATTTTTTGCAAATTTTGACAGGTCGGGGGTCATAAAAAATTACAAAATATTGATATTCGAATAACAAATTCAGAGAGGTATTCCACTTTTAAATCGGGTAAAAATTTCAAAAGTTATGGGCTAAGCAGTGCTGGGATCTGGTCACTTTTCTGCAAACCCATTTTTTGCAAATTTTGACAGGTCGGGGGTCATAAAAAACTACAAAATATTGACCAAAAATTCGAAAATAAACCAATAATGCAGCTAGATAGATATTCGAATAACAAATTCAGAGAGGTATTCCACTTTTAAATCGGGTAAAAATTTCAAAAGTTTGGGCTAAGCAGTGCTGGGATCTGGTCACTTTTCTGCAAACCCATTTTTTTGCAAATTTTGACAGGTCGGGGGTCATAAAAAATTACAAAATATTGACCAAAAATTCGAAAATAAACCAATAATGCAGCTAGATAGATATTTTAACAACAAATTCAGAGAGGTATTCCACTTTTAAATCGGGTAAAAATTTCAAAAGTTATGGGCTAAGCAGTGCTGGGATCTGGTCACTTCTCTGCAAACCCATTTTTTGCCAAATTTTGACAGGTCGGGGGTCATAAAAAACTACAAAATATTGACCAAAAATTCGAAAATAAACCAATAATGCAGCTAGATAGATATTCGAATAACAAATTCAGAGAGGTATTCCACTTTTAAATCGGGTAAAAATTTCAAAAGTTATGGGCTAAGCAGTGCTGGGATCTGGTCACTTTTCTGCAAACCCATTTTTTGCAAATTTTGACAGGTCGGGGGTCATAAAAAACTACAAAATATTGACCAAAAATTCGAAAATAAACCAATGATGTAGCTAGATAGATATTTTAATAACAAATTCAGAGAGGTATTCCACTTTTAAATCGGGTAAAAATTTCAAAAGTTTGGGCTAAGCAGTGCTGGGATCTGGTCACTTTCTGCAAACCCATTTTTTGCAAATTTTGACAGGTCGGGGGTCATAAAAAACTACAAAATATTGACCAAAAATTCGAAAATAAACCAATAATGCAGCTAGATAGATATTTTAACAACAAATTCAGAGAGGTATTCCACTTTTAAATCGGGTAAAAATTTCAAAAGTTTGGGCTAAGCAGTGCTGGGATCTGGTCACTTTCTGCAAACCCATTTTTTGCAAATTTTGACAGGTCGGGGGTCATAAAAAATTACAAAATATTGACCAAAAATTCGAAAATAAACCAATAATGCAGCTAGATAGATATTTTAATAACAAATTCAGAGAGGTATTCCACTTTTAAATCGGGTAAAAATTTCAAAAGTTTGGGCTAAGCAGTGCTGGGATCTGGTCACTTTTCTGCAAACCCATTTTTTGCAAATTTTGACAGGTCGGGGGTCATAAAAAACTACAAAATATTGACCAAAAATTCGAAAATAAACCAATGATGTAGCTAGATAGATATTTTAATAACAAATTCAGAGAGGCATTCCACTTTTAAATCGGGTAAAAATTTCAAAAGTTATGGGCTAAGCAGTGCTGGGATCTGTTCACTTTCCTGCAAACCCATTTTTTGCAAATTTTGACAGGTCGGGGGTCATAAAAAATTACAAAATATTGACCAAAAATTCGAAAATAAACCAATAATGCAGCTAGATAGATATTTTAACAACAATTTCAGAGAGGTATTCCACTTTTAAATCGGGTAAAAATTTCAAAAGTTATGGGCTAAGCAGTGCTGGGATCTGGTCACTTTCCTGCAAACCCATTTTTTGCAAATTTTGACAGGTCGGGGGTCATAAAAAATTAAAAAATATTGACCAAAAATTCGAAAATAAACCAATAATGCAGCTAGATACCTCTCCGAATAACAAATTCAGAGAGGTATTCCACTTTTAAATCGGGTAAAAATTTCAAAAGGTTTGGGATAAGCAGTGCTGGGATCTGGTCACTTTTCTGCAAACCCATTTTTTGCAAATTTTAACAAGTCGGGGGTCATAAAAAATTACAAAATATTGACCAAAAATTCGAAAATAAACCAATGATGTAGCTAGATAGATATTTTAATAACAAATTCAGAGAGGCATTCCACTTTTAAATCGGGTAAAAATTTCAAAAGTTATGGGCTAAGCAGTGCTGGGATCTGGTCACTTTCCTGCAAACCCATTTTTTGCAAATTTTGACAGGTCGGGGGTCATAAAAAATTACAAAATATTGACCAAAAATTCGAAAATAAACCAATAATGCAGCTAGATAGATATTTTAACAACAATTTCAGAGAGGTATTCCACTTTTAAATCGGGTAAAAATTTCAAAAGTTATGGGCTAAGCAGTGATGGGATCTGGTCACTTTCCTGCAAACCCATTTTTTGCAAATTTTGACAGGTCGGGGGGTCATAAAAAATTAAAAAATATTGACCAAAAATTCGAAAATAAACCAATAATGCAGCTAGATACCTCTCCGAATAACAAATTCAGAGAGGTATTCCACTTTTAAATCGGGTAAAAATTTCAAAAGGTTTGGGATAAGCAGTGCTGGGATCTGGTCACTTTTCTGCAAACCCATTTTTTGCAAATTTTAACAAGTCGGGGGTCATAAAAAACTACAAAATATTGACCAAAAATTCGAAAATAAACCAATAATGCAGCTAGATAGATATTTTAATAACAAATTCAGAGAGGCATTCCACTTTTAAATCGGGTAAAAATTTCAAAAGTTATGGGATAAGCAGTGCTGGGATCTGGTCACTTTTCTGCAAACCCATTTTTTTGCAAATTTTGACAGGTCGGGGGTCATAAAAAATTACAAAATATTGACCAAAAATTCGAAAATAAACCAATAATGCAGCTAGATAGATATTTTAAGGGGCACAACTAGTGTGACATTTCAAAAAAATCTTTTTTTTTTTCTTTCATATTTTGGTAGATACAACCTTTAAAAAATAACATATTAAAATTTCAAATCGATATCTTAAATAGTTTTTGAGTTATAGCAATTTTAAGAGCAGCCGCTCGTATAGCAGTGAATACGATCATTTTATCTTTAAACGCGTTTTTCTCGAAACTGCATTTTCCGAATTTGCTGCAGTGATAACTCAAAAACTAATGATCCGATCACTATCAAATTTTTTTTACGTGTTCTATATATAGTCCTCCCTACAATGACCTATCGGTTTTTTGATCTGATCAAAAATCGAATTTTGGCAAGCCAAAAACGACCAAAATTTTGGGTAAAATTTGATTTTTTTTTCAAAACGCCGCCATTTTGTCAATTTTAGATATTTTTTTTTATCGTAGGTCATTGTATGGACAATATCATCTAGTTTAACGAGAATTTTTCATATTTTGATTTCATCCACGGAGAAGGCCGGAATCACTGCAGCAGTTGGGGCACTTTTTTTTTTAGTGCCGTTGGAGATCGGCTCTAGCTTAAAAAATATTTAATTTTTTTCTTTAAAAATTTTACTGTATATTCTTCAAACATCTATAAATATATTCTGAAAATTTGAAAAGAATTGATCAAGTAGTTTTTTTTATAAAAATTCCCAAAAATCACCATTTTTTTAGGCCGTCACACTAGTTGTGCCCCTTAACAACAAATTCAGAGAGGTATTCCACTTTTAAATCGGGTAAAAATTTCAAAAGTTTGGGCTAAGCAGTGCTGGGATCTTGTCACTTTTCTGCAAACCCATTTTTTGCAAATTTTGACAGGTCGGGGGTCATAAAAAATTACAAAATATTGACCAAAAATTCGAAAATAAACCAATAATGCAGCTAGATAGATATTTTAACAACAAATTCAGGGAGGTATTCCACTTTTAAATCGGGTAAAAATTTCAAAAGTTATGGGCTAAGCAGTGCTGGGATCTGGTCACTTTTCTGCAAACCCATTTTTTGCAAATTTTGACAGGTCGGGGGTCATAAAAAATTAAAAAATATTGACCAAAAATTCGAAAATAAACCAATAATGCAGCTAGATAGATATTTTAATAACAAATTCAGAGAGGTATTCCACTTTTAAATCGGGTAAAAATTTCAAAATTTTGGGCTAAGCAGTGCTGAGATCTGGAGACTTTTCTGCAAACCCATTTTTTGCCAATTTTGACAGGTCGGGGGTCATAAAAAATTACAAAATATTGACCAAAAATTCGAAAATAAACCAATAATGCAGCTAGATAGATATTTTAACAACAAATTCAGAGAGGTATTCCACTTTTAAATCGGGTAAAAATTTCAAAAGTTTGGGCAAAGCAGTGCTGTTCTGGTCACTTTTCTGCAAACCCATTTTTTGCCAATTTTGACAGGTCGGGGGTCATAAAAAATTACAAAATATTGACCAAAAATTCGAAAATAAACCAATAATGCAGCTAGATAGATATTTTAATAACAAATTCAGAGAGGTATTCCACTTTTAAATCGGGTAAAAATTTCAAAATTTTGGGCTAAGCAGTGCTGGGATCTGGTCACTTTTCTGCAAACCCATTTTTTGCCAATTTTGACAGGTCGGGGGTCATAAAAAATTACAAAATATTGACCAAAAATTCGAAAATAAACCAATAATGCAGCTAGATAGATATTCGAATAACAAATTCAGAGAGGTATTCCACTTTTAAATCGGGTAAAAATTTCAAAAGTTTGGGCTAAGCAGTGCTGGGATCTGGTCACTTTTCTGCAAACCCATTTTTTTGCAAATTTTGACAGGTCGGGGGTCATAAAAAATTACAAAATATTGACCAAAAATTCGAAAATAAACCAATAATGCAGCTAGATAGATATTTTAACAACAAATTCAGAGAGGTATTCCACTTTTAAATCGGGTAAAAATTTCAAAAGTTTGGGCTAAGCAGTGCTGGGATCTGGTCACTTCTCTGCAAACCCATTTTTTGCAAATTTTGACAGGTCGGGGGTCATAAAAAACTACAAAATATTGACCAAAAATTCGAAAATAAACCAATAATGCAGCTAGATAGATATTCGAATAACAAATTCAGAGAGGTATTCCACTTTTAAATCGGGTAAGAATTTCAAAAGTTATGGGCTAAGCAGTGCTGGGATCTGGTCACTTTTCTGCAAACCCATTTTTTGCAAATTTTGACAGGTCGGGGGTCATAAAAAACTACAAAATATTGACCAAAAATTCGAAAATAAACCAATGATGTAGCTAGATAGATATTTTAATAACAAATTCAGAGAGGCATTCCACTTTTAAATCGGGTAAAAATTTCAAAAGTTATGGGCTAAGCAGTGCTGGGATCTGGTCACTTTCCTGCAAACCCATTTTTTGCAAATTTTGACAGGTCGGGGGTCATAAAAAATTACAAAATATTGACCAAAAATTCGAAAATAAACCAATAATGCAGCTAGATAGATATTTTAACAACAATTTCAGAGAGGTATTCCACTTTTAAATCGGGTAAAAATTTCAAAAGTTATGGGCTAAGCAGTGCTGGGATCTGGTCACTTTCCTGCAAACCCATTTTTTGCAAATTTTGACAGGTCGGGGGTCATAAAAAATTAAAAAATATTGACCAAAAATTCGAAAATAAACCAATAATGCAGCTAGATACCTCTCCGAATAACAAATTCAGAGAGGTATTCCACTTTTAAATCGGGTAAAAATTTCAAAAGGTTTGGGATAAGCAGTGCTGGGATCTGGTCACTTTTCTGCAAACCCATTTTTTGCAAATTTTAACAAGTCGGGGGTCATAAAAAACTACAAAATATTGACCAAAAATTCGAAAATAAACCAATAATGCTGCTAGATAGATATTTTAATAACAAATTCAGAGAGGTATTCCACTTTTAAATCGGGTAAAAATTTCAAAAGTTATGGGCTAAGCAGTGCTGGGTTCTGGTCACTTTTCTGCAAACCCATTTTTTGCAAATTTTGACAGGTCGGGGGGTCATAAAAAATTACAAAATATTGACCAAAAATTCGAAAATAAACCAATAATGCAGCTAGATAGATATTCGAATAACAAATTCAGAGAGGTATTCCACTTTTAAATCGGGTAAAAATTTCAAAAGTTATGGGCTAAGCAGTGCTGGGATCTGGTCACTTTTCTGCAAACCCATTTTTTGCAAATTTTGACAGGTCGGGGGTCATAAAAAACTACAAAATATTGACCAAAAATTCGAAAATAAACCAATAATGCAGCTAGATAGATATTCGAATAACAAATTCAGAGAGGTATTCCACTTTTAAATCGGGTAAAAATTTCAAAAGTTTGGGCTAAGCAGTGCTGGGATCTGGTCACTTTTCTGCAAACCCATTTTTTGCAAATTTTGACAGGTCGGGGGTCATAAAAAACTACAAAATATTGACCAAAAATTCGAAAATAAACCAATAATGCAGCTAGATAGATATTTTAATAACAAATTCAGAGAGGCATTCCACTTTTAAATCGGGTAAAAATTTCAAAAGTTATGGGATAAGCAGTGCTGGGATCTGGTCACTTTTCTGCAAACCCATTTTTTTGCAAATTTTGACAGGTCGGGGGTCATAAAAAATTACAAAATATTGACCAAAAATTCGAAAATAAACCAATAATGCAGCTAGATAGATATTTTAGCAACAAATTCAGAGAGAGGTATTCCACTTTTAAATCGGGTAAAAATTTCAAAAGTTTGGGCTAAGCAGTGCTGGGATCTTGTCACTTTTCTGCAAACCCATTTTTTGCAAATTTTGACAGGTCGGGGGTCATAAAAAATTACAAAATATTGACCAAAAATTCGAAAATAAACCAATAATGCAGCTAGATAGATATTTTAACAACAAATTCAGGGAGGTATTCCACTTTTAAATCGGGTAAAAATTTCAAAAGTTATGGGCTAAGCAGTGCTGGGATCTGGTCACTTTTCTGCAAACCCATTTTTTGCAAATTTTGACAGGTCGGGGGTCATAAAAAATTAAAAAATATTGACCAAAAATTCGAAAATAAACCAATAATGCAGCTAGATAGATATTTTAATAACAAATTCAGAGAGGTATTCCACTTTTAAATCGGGTAAAAATTTCAAAATTTTGGGCTAAGCAGTGCTGAGATCTGGAGACTTTTCTGCAAACCCGTTTTTTGCCAATTTTGACAGGTCGGGGGTCATAAAAAATTACAAAATATTGACCAAAAATTCGAAAATAAACCAATAATGCAGCTAGATAGATATTTTAACAACAAATTCAGAGAGGTATTCCACTTTTAAATCGGGTAAAAATTTCAAAAGTTTGGGCAAAGCAGTGCTGTTCTGGTCACTTTTCTGCAAACCCATTTTTTGCCAATTTTGACAGGTCGGGGGTCATAAAAAATTACAAAATATTGACCAAAAATTCGAAAATAAACCAATAATGCAGCTAGATAGATATTTTAATAACAAATTCAGAGAGGTATTCCACTTTTAAATCGGGTAAAAATTTCAAAATTTTGGGCTAAGCAGTGCTGGGATCTGGTCACTTTTCTGCAAACCCATTTTTTGCCAATTTTGACAGGTCGGGGGTCATAAAAAATTACAAAATATTGACCAAAAATTCGAAAATAAACCAATAATGCAGCTAGATAGATATTCGAATAACAAATTCAGAGAGGTATTCCACTTTTAAATCGGGTAAAAATTTCAAAAGTTTGGGCTAAGCAGTGCTGGGATCTGGTCACTTTTCTGCAAACCCATTTTTTTGCAAATTTTGACAGGTCGGGGGTCATAAAAAATTACAAAATATTGACCAAAAATTCGAAAATAAACCAATAATGCAGCTAGATAGATATTTTAACAACAAATTCAGAGAGGTATTCCACTTTTAAATCGGGTAAAAATTTCAAAAGTTATGGGCTAAGCAGTGCTGGGATCTGGTCACTTTCCTGCAAACCCATTTTTTGCAAATTTTGACAGGTCGGGGGTCATAAAAAATTACAAAATATTGACCAAAAATTCGAAAATAAACCAATAATGCAGCTAGATAGATATTTTAACAACAATTTCAGAGAGGTATTCCACTTTTAAATCGGGTAAAAATTTCAAAAGTTATGGGCTAAGCAGTGCTGGGATCTGGTCACTTTTCTGCAAACCCATTTTTTGCAAATTTTGACAGGTCGGGGGTCATAAAAAATTAAAAAATATTGACCAAAAATTCGAAAATAAACCAATAATGCAGCTAGATACCTCTCCGAATAACAAATTCAGAGAGGTATTCCACTTTTAAATCGGGTAAAAATTTCAAAAGGTTTGGGATAAGCAGTGCTGGGATCTGGTCACTTTTCTGCAAACCCATTTTTTGCAAATTTTAACAAGTCGGGGGTCATAAAAAACTACAAAATATTGACCAAAAATTCGAAAATAAACCAATAATGCTGCTAGATAGATATTTTAATAACAAATTCAGAGAGGTATTCCACTTTTAAATCGGGTAAAAATTTCAAAAGTTATGGGCTAAGCAGTGCTGGGATCTGGTCACTTTTCTGCAAACCCATTTTTTGCAAATTTTGACAGGTCGGGGGTCATAAAAAATTAAAAAATATTGACCAAAAATTCGAAAATAAACCAATAATGCAGCTAGATAGATATTTTAATAACAAATTCAGAGAGGTATTCCACTTTTAAATCGGGTAAAAATTTCAAAAGTTTGGGCTAAGCAGTGCTGGGATCTGGTCACTTTTCTGCAAACCCATTTTTTGCCAATTTTGACAGGTCGGGGGTCATAAAAAATTACAAAATATTGACCAAAAATTCGAAAATAAACCAATAATGCAGCTAGATAGATATTCGAATAACAAATTCAGAGAGGTATTCCACTTTTAAATCGGGTAAAAATTTCAAAAGTTTGGGCTAAGCAGTGCTGGGATCTGGTCACTTTTCTGCAAACCCATTTTTTGCAAATTTTGACAGGTCGGGGGTCATAAAAAACTACAAAATATTGACCAAAAATTCGAAAATAAACCAATAATGCAGCTAGATAGATATTTTAATAACAAATTCAGAGAGGCATTCCACTTTTAAATCGGGTAAAAATTTCAAAAGTTATGGGATAAGCAGTGCTGGGATCTGGTCACTTTTCTGCAAACCCATTTTTTTGCAAATTTTGACAGGTCGGGGGTCATAAAAAATTACAAAATATTGACCAACAATTCGAAAATAAACCAATAATGCAGCTAGATAGATATTTTAACAACAAATTCAGAGAGGTATTCCACTTTTAAATCGGGTAAAAATTTCAAAAGTTTGGGCTAAGCAGTGCTGGGATCTTGTCACTTTTCTGCAAACCCATTTTTTGCAAATTTTGACAGGTCGGGGGTCATAAAAAACTACAAAATATTGACCAAAAATTCGAAAATAAACCAATAATGCAGCTAGATAGATATTTTAACAACAAATTCAGGGAGGTATTCCACTTTTAAATCGGGTAAAAATTTCAAAAGTTATGGGCTAAGCAGTGCTGGGATCTGGTCACTTTTCTGCAAACCCATTTTTTGCAAATTTTGACAGGTCGGGGGTCATAAAAAATTAAAAAATATTGACCAAAAATTCGAAAATAAACCAATAATGCAGCTAGATAGATATTTTAATAACAAATTCAGAGAGGTATTCCACTTTTAAATCGGGTAAAAATTTCAAAATTTTGGGCTAAGCAGTGCTGGGATCTGGTCACTTTTCTGCAAACCCATTTTTTGCCAATTTTGACAGGTCGGGGGTCATAAAAAATTACAAAATATTGACCAAAAATTCGAAAATAAACCAATAATGCAGCTAGATAGATATTTTAACAACAAATTCAGAGAGGTATTCCACTTTTAAATCGGGTAAAAATTTCAAAATTTTGGGCTAAGCAGTGCTGGGATCTGGTCACTTTTCTGCAAACCCATTTTTTGCCAATTTTGACAGGTCGGGGGTCATAAAAAATTACAAAA
The DNA here is from genome assembly GCF_018152265.1 of Drosophila ficusphila. Lineage (NCBI taxonomy): Eukaryota > Metazoa > Arthropoda > Insecta > Diptera > Drosophilidae > Drosophila > Drosophila ficusphila. Next base: position 27,448 of record NW_025064278.1, read on the forward strand.
TATTGACCAAAAATTCGAAAATAAACCAATAATGCAGCTAGATAGATATTTTAATAACAAATTCAGAGAGGTATTCCACTTTTAAATCGGGTAAAAATTTCAAAAGTTATGGGCTAAGTAGTGCTGGGTTCTGGTCACTTTTCTGCAAACCCATTTTTTGCAAATTTTGACAGGTCGGGGGTCATAAAAAATTACAAAATATTGACCAAAAATTCGAAAATAAACCAATAATGCAGCTAGATAGATATTTTAATAGCAAATTCAGAGAGGTATTCCACTTTTAAATCGGGTAAAAATTTCAAAAGTTTGGGCTAAGCAGTGCTGGGATCTGGTCACTTTTCTGCAAACCCATTTTTTGCAAATTTTGACAGGTCGGGGGTCATAAAAAATTACAAAATATTGACCAAAAATTCGAAAATAAACCAATAATGCAGCTAGATAGATATTTTAATAACAAATTCAGAGAGGTATTCCACTTTTAAATCGGGTAAAAATTTCAAAAGTTATGGGCTAAGCAGTGCTGGGATCTGGTCACTTTTCTGCAAACCCATTTTTTGCAAATTTTGACAGGTCGGGGGTCATAAAAAATTACAAAATATCAACCAAAAATTCGAAAATAAACCAATAATGCAGCTAGATAGATATTTTAATAACAAATTCAGAGAGGTATTCCACTTTTAAATCGGGTAAAAATTTCAAAAGTTATGGGCTAAGCAATGCTGGGATCTGGTCACTTTTCTGCAAACCCATTTTTTGCAAATTTTGACAAGTCGGGGGTCATAAAAAACTACAAAATATTGACCAAAAATTCGAAAATAAACCAATGATGTAGCTAGATAGATATTTTAATAACAAATTCAGAGAGGCATTCCACTTTTAAATCGGGTAAAAATTTCAAAAGTTATGGGCTAAGCAGTGCTGGGATCTGGTCACTTTTCTGCAAACCCATTTTTTTGCAAATTTTGACAGGTCGGGGGTCATAAAAAATTACAAAATATTGACCAAAAATTCGAAAATAAACCAATAATGCACCTAGATAGATATTTTAACAACAAATTCAGAGAGGTTTTCCACTTTTAAATCGGATAAAAATTTCAAAAGTTATGGGATAAGCAGTGCTGGGATCTGGTCACTTTTCTGCAAACCCATTTTTTTGCCAATTTTGACAGGTCGGGGGTCATAAAAAACTACAAAATATTGACCAAAAATTCGAAAATAAACCAATAATGCAGCTAGATAGATATTTTAATAACAAATTCAGAGAGGTATTCCACTTTTAAATCGGGTAAAAATTTCAAAAGTTTGGGCTAAGCAGTGCTGGGATCTGGTCACTTTTCTGCAAACCCATTTTTGGCAAATTTTGACAGGTCGGGGGTCATAAAAAACTACAAAATATTGACCAAAAATTCGAAAATAAACCAATGATGTAGCTAGATAGATATTTTAATAACAAATTCAGAGAGGCATTCCACTTTTAAATCGGGTAAAAATTTCAAAAGTTATGGGATAAGCAGTGCTGGGATCTGGTCACTTTTCTGCAAACCCATTTTTTTGCAAATTTTGACAGGTCGGGGGTCATAAAAAATTACAAAATATTGACCAAAAATTCGAAAATAAACCAATAATGCAGCTAGATAGATATTTTAACAACAAATTCAGAGAGGTATTCCACTTTTAAATCGGGTAAAAATTTCAAAAGTTTGGGCTAAGCAGTGCTGGGATCTGGTCACTTTTCTGCAAACCCATTTTTTGCAAATTTTGACAGGTCGGGGGTCATAAAAAATTACAAAATATTGACCAAAAATTCGAAAATAAACCAATAATGCAGCTAGATAGATATTTTAACAACAAATTCAGAGAGGTATTCCACTTTTAAATCGGGTAAAAATTTCAAAAGTTTGGGCTAAGCAGTGCTGGGATCTGGTCACTTTTCTGCAAACCCATTTTTTGCAAATTTTAACAGGTCGGGGGTCATAAAAAACTACAAAATATTGACCAAAAATTCGAAAATAAACCAATAATGCAGCTAGATAGATATTTTAATAACAAATTCAGAGAGGTATTCCACTTTTAAATCGGGTAAAAATTTCAAAAGTTATGGGCTAAGCAGTGCTGGGATCTGGTCACTTTTCTGCAAACCCATTTTTTGCAAATTTTGACAGGTCGGGGGTCATAAAAAACTACAAAATATTGACCAAAAATTCGAAAATAAACCAATAATGCAGCTAGATAGATATTTTAATAACAAATTCAGAGAGGTATTCCACTTTTAAATCGGGTAAAAATTTCAAAAGTTTGGGCTAAGCAGTGCTGGGATCTGGTCACTTTTCTGCAAACCCATTTTTTGCAAATTTTGACAGGTCGGGGGTCATAAAAAATTACGAAACATTGACCAAAAATTCGAAAATAAACCAATAATGTAGCTAGATAGATATTTTAATAACAAATTCAGAGAGGTATTCCACTTTTAAATCGGGTAAAAATTTCAAAAGTTTGGGCTAAGCAGTGCTGGGATCTGGTCACTTTTCTGCAAACCCATTTTTTTGCAAATTTTGACAGGTCGGGGGTCATAAAAAACTACAAAATATTGACCAAAAATTCGAAAATAAACCAATAATGCAGCTAGATAGATATTTTAATAACAAATTCAGAGAGGCATTCCACTTTTAAATCGGGTAAAAATTTCAAAAGTTATGGGCTAAGCAGTGCTGGGATCTGGTCACTTTTCTGCAAACCCATTTTTTGCAAATTTTGACAGGTCGGGGGTCATAAAAAATTACAAAATATTGACCAAAAATTCGAAAATAAACCAATAATGCAGCTAGATAGATATTTTAATAACAAATTCAGAGAGGTATTCCACTTTTAAATCGGGTAAAAATTTCAAAAGTTATGGGCTAAGCAGTGCTGGGATCTGGTCACTTTTCTGCAAACCCATTTTTTGCAAATTTTGACAGGTCGGGGGTCATAAAAAATTACAAAATATTGACCAAAAATTCGAAAATAAACCAATAATGCAGCTAGATAGATATTTTAATAACAAATTCAGAGAGGTATTCCACTTTTAAATCGGGTAAAAATTTCAAAAGTTATGGGCTAAGCAGTGCTGGGATCTGGTCACTTTTCTGCAAACCCATTTTTTGCAAATTTTGACAGGTCGGGGGTCATAAAAAACTACAAAATATTGACCAAAAATTCGAAAATAAACCAATAATGCAGCTAGATAGATATTTTAATAACAAATTCAGAGAGGTATTCCACTTTTAAATCGGGTAAAAATTTCAAAAGTTATGGGCTAAGCAGTGCTGGGATCTGGTCACTTTTCTGCAAACCCATTTTTTGCAAATTTTGACAGGTCGGGGGTCATAAAAAACTACAAAATATTGACCAAAAATTCGAAAATAAACCAATAATGCAGCTAGATAGATATTTTAATAACAAATTCAGAGAGGTATTCCACTTTTAAATCGGGTAAAAATTTCAAAAGTTTGGGCTAAGCAGTGCTGGGATCTGGTCACTTTTCTGCAAACCCATTTTTTGCAAATTTTGACAGGTCGGGGGTCATAAAAAATGACGAAACATTGACCAAAAATTCGAAAATAAACCAATGATGTAGCTAGATAGATATTTTAATAACAAATTCAGAGAGGCATTCCACTTTTAAATCGGGTAAAAATTTCAAAAGTTATGGGATAAGCAGTGCTGGGATCTGGTCACTTTTCTGCAAAACCATTTTTTGCAAATTTTGACAGGTCGGGGGTCATAAAAAATTACAAAATATTGACCAAAAATTCGAAAATAAACCAATAATGCAGCTAGATAGATATTTTAACAACAAATTCAGAGAGGCATTCCACTTTTAAATCGGGTAAAAATTTCAAAAGTTTGGGCTAAGCAGTGCTGGGATCTGGTCACTTTTCTGCAAACCCATTTTTTGCAAATTTTAACAGGTCGGGGGTCATAAAAAATGACGAAACATTGACCAAAAATTCGAAAATAAACCAATGATGTAGCTAGATAGATATTTTAATAACAAATTCAGAGAGGCATTCCACTTTTAAATCGGGTAAAAATTTCAAAAGTTATGGGCTAAGCACTGCTGGGTTCTGGTCACTTTTCTGCAAACCCATTTTTTGCAAATTTTGACAGGTCGGGGGTCATAAAAAATTACAAAATATTGACGAAAAATTCGAAAATAAACCAATAATGCAGCTAGATAGATATTCGAATAACAAATTCAGAGAGGTATTCCACTTTTAAATCGGGTAAAAATTTCAAAAGTTATGGGCTAAGCAGTGCTGGGATCTGGTCACTTTTCTGCAAACCCATTTTTTGCAAATTTTGACAGGTCGGGGGTCATAAAAAATTACGAAACATTGACCAAAAATTCGAAAATAAACCAATGATGTAGCTAGATAGATATTTTAATAACAAATTCAGAGAGGCATTCCACTTTTAAATCGGGTAAAAATTTCAAAAGTTATGGGATAAGCAGTGCTGGGATCTGGTCACTTTTCTGCAAACCCATTTTTTTGCAAATTTTGACAGGTCGGGGGTCATAAAAAACTACAAAATATTGACCAAAAATTCGAAAATAAACCAATAATGCAGCTAGATAGATATTTTAACAACAAATTCAGAGAGGTATTCCACTTTTAAATCGGGTAAAAATTTCAAAAGTTATGGGCTAAGCAGTGCTGGGATTTGGTCACTTTTCTGCAAACCCATTTTTTGCAAATTTTGACAGGTCGGGGGTCATAAAAAATTACAAAATATTGACCAAAAATTCGAAAATAAACCAATAATGCAGCTAGATAGATATTTTAACAACAAATTCAGAGAGGTATTCCACTTTTAAATCGGGTAAAAATTTCAAAAGTTTGGGCTAAGCAGTGCTGGGATCTGGTCACTTTTCTGCAAACCCATTTTTTGCAAATTTTGACAGGTCGGGGGTCATAAAAAATTAAAAAATATTGACCAAAAATTCGAAAATAAACCAATAATGCAGCTAGATAGATATTTTAATAGCAAATTCAGAGAGGTATTCTACTTTTAAATCGGGTAAAAATTTCAAAAGGTTTGGGATAAGCAGTGCTGGGATCTGGTCACTTTTCTGCAAACCCATTTTTTGAAAATTTTAACAAGTCGGGGGTCATAAAAAACTACAAAATATTGACCAAAAATTCGAAAATAAACCAATAATGCAGCTAGATAGATATTTTAATAACAAATTCAGAGAGGTATTCCACTTTTAAATCGGGTAAAAATTTCAAAAGTTATGGGCTAAGCAGTGCTGGGATCTGGTCACTTTTCTGCAAACCCATTTTTTGCAAATTTTGACAGGTCGGGGGTCATAAAAAATTACGAAACATTGACCAAAAATTCGAAAATAAACCAATGATGTAGCTAGATAGATATTTTAATAACAAATTCAGAGAGGTATTCCACTTTTAAATCGGGTAAAAATTTCAAAAGTTATGGGCTAAGCAGTGCTGGGATCTGGTCACTTTTCTGCAAACCCATTTTTTGCACATTTTGACAGGTCGGGGGTCATGAAAAACTACAAAATATTGACCAAAAATTCGAAAACAAACCAATAATGCAGCTAGATAGATATTTTAATGACAAATTCAGAGAGGTATTCCACTTTTAAATCGGGTAAAAATTTCAAAAGTTTGGGCTAAGCAGTGCTGGGATCTGGTCACTTTTCTGCAAACCCATTTTTTGCAAATTTTGACAGGTCGGGGGTCATAAAAAATGACGAAACATTGACCAAAAATTCGAAAATAAACCAATGATGTAGCTAGATAGATATTTTAATAACAAATTCAGAGAGGCATTCCACTTTTAAATCGGGTAAAAATTTCAAAAGGTTTGGGATAAGCAGTGCTGGGATCTGGTCACTTTTCTGCAAACCCATTTTTTGAAAATTTTAACAAGTCGGGGGTCATAAAAAATTACAAAATATTGACCAAAAATTCGAAAATAAACCAATAATGCAGCTAGATAGATATTTTAATAACAAATTCAGAGAGGTATTCCACTTTTAAATCGGGTAAAAATTTCAAAAGTTATGGGCTAAGCAGTGCTGGGATCTTGTCACTTTTCTGCAAACCCATTTTTTGCAAATTTTGACAGGTCGGGGGTCATAAAAAACTACAAAATATTGACCAAAAATTCGAAAATAAACCAATGATGCAGCTAGATAGATATTTTAATAACAAATTCAGAGAGGTATTCCACTTTTAAATCGGGTAAAAATTTCAAAAGTTTGGGCTAAGCAGTGCTGGGATCTGGTCACTTTTCTGCAAACCCATTTTTTGCAAATTTTGACAGGTCGGGGGTCATAAAAAATGACGAAACATTGACCAAAAATTCGAAAATAAACCAATGATGTAGCTAGATAGATATTTTAATAACAAATTCAGAGAGGCATTCCACTTTTAAATCGGGTAAAAATTTCAAAAGTTATGGGATAAGCAGTGCTGGGATCTGGTCACTTTTCTGCAAAACCATTTTTTGCAAATTTTGACAGGTCGGGGGTCATAAAAAATTACAAAATATTGACCAAAAATTCGAAAATAAACCAATAATGCAGCTAGATAGATATTTTAACAACAAATTCAGAGAGGCATTCCACTTTTAAATCGGGTAAAAATTTCAAAAGTTTGGGCTAAGCAGTGCTGGGATCTGGTCACTTTTCTGCAAACCCATTTTTTGCAAATTTTGACAGGTCGGGGGTCATAAAAAATTACGAAACATTAACCAAAAATTCGAAAATAAACCAATGATGTAGCTAGATAGATATTTTAATAACAAATTCAGAGAGGCATTCCACTTTTAAATCGGGTAAAAATTTCAAAAGTTATGGGCTAAGCAGTGCTGGGTTCTGGTCACTTTTCTGCAAACCCATTTTTTGCAAATTTTGACAGGTCGGGGGTCATAAAAAATTACAAAATATTGACCAAAAATTCGAAAATAAACCAATAATGCAGCTAGATAGATATTCGAATAACAAATTCAGAGAGGTATTCCACTTTTAAATCGGGTAAAAATTTCAAAAGTTATGGGCTAAGCAGTGCTGGGATCTGGTCACTTTTCTGCAAACCCATTTTTTGCAAATTTTGACAGGTCGGGGGTCATAAAAAATTACGAAACATTGACCAAAAATTCGAAAATAAACCAATGATGTAGCTAGATAGATATTTTAATAACAAATTCAGAGAGGCATTCCACTTTTAAATCGGGTAAAAATTTCAAAAGTTTGGGCTAAGCAGTGCTGGGATCTGGTCACTTTTCTGCAAACCCATTTTTTGCAAATTTTAACAGGTCGGGGGTCATAAAAAATGACGAAACATTGACCAAAAATTCGAAAATAAACCAATGATGTAGCTAGATAGATATTTTAATAACAAATTCAGAGAGGCATTCCACTTTTAAATCGGGTAAAAATTTCAAAAGTTATGGGCTAAGCACTGCTGGGTTCTGGTCACTTTTCTGCAAACCCATTTTTTGCAAATTTTGACAGGTCGGGGGTCATAAAAAATTACAAAATATTGACGAAAAATTCGAAAATAAACCAATAATGCAGCTAGATAGATATTCGAATAACAAATTCAGAGAGGTATTCCACTTTTAAATCGGGTAAAAATTTCAAAAGTTATGGGCTAAGCAGTGCTGGGATCTGGTCACTTTTCTGCAAACCCATTTTTTGCAAATTTTGACAGGTCGGGGGTCATAAAAAATTACGAAACATTGACCAAAAATTCGAAAATAAACCAATGATGTAGCTAGATAGATATTTTAATAACAAATTCAGAGAGGCATTCCACTTTTAAATCGGGTAAAAATTTCAAAAGTTATGGGATAAGCAGTGCTGGGATCTGGTCACTTTTCTGCAAACCCATTTTTTTGCAAATTTTGACAGGTCGGGGGTCATAAAAAACTACAAAATATTGACCAAAAATTCGAAAATAAACCAATAATGCAGCTAGATAGATATTTTAACAACAAATTCAGAGAGGTATTCCACTTTTAAATCGGGTAAAAATTTCAAAAGTTTGGGCTAAGCAGTGCTGGGATCTGGTCACTTTTCTGCAAACCCATTTTTTGCAAATTTTGACAGGTCGGGGGTCATAAAAAATTACAAAATATTGACCAAAAATTCGAAAATAAACCAATAATGCAGCTAGATAGATATTTTAACAACAAATTCAGAGAGGTATTCCACTTTTAAATCGGGTAAAAATTTCAAAAGTTTGGGCTAAGCAGTGCTGGGATCTGGTCACTTTTCTGCAAACCCATTTTTTGCAAATTTTGACAGGTCGGGGGTCATAAAAAATGACGAAACATTGACCAAAAATTCGAAAATAAACCAATGATGTAGCTAGATAGATATTTTAATAACAAATTCAGAGAGGCATTCCACTTTTAAATCGGGTAAAAATTTCAAAAGTTATGGGATAAGCAGTGCTGGGATCTGGTCACTTTTCTGCAAAACCATTTTTTGCAAATTTTGACAGGTCGGGGGTCATAAAAAATTACAAAATATTGACCAAAAATTCGAAAATAAACCAATAATGCAGCTAGATAGATATTTTAACAACAAATTCAGAGAGGCATTCCACTTTTAAATCGGGTAAAAATTTCAAAAGTTTGGGCTAAGCAGTGCTGGGATCTGGTCACTTTTCTGCAAACCCATTTTTTGCAAATTTTGACAGGTCGGGGGTCATAAAAAATTACGAAACATTAACCAAAAATTCGAAAATAAACCAATGATGTAGCTAGATAGATATTTTAATAACAAATTCAGAGAGGCATTCCACTTTTAAATCGGGTAAAAATTTCAAAAGTTATGGGCTAAGCAGTGCTGGGTTCTGGTCACTTTTCTGCAAACCCATTTTTTGCAAATTTTGACAGGTCGGGGGTCATAAAAAATTACAAAATATTGACGAAAAATTCGAAAATAAACCAATAATGCAGCTAGATAGATATTCGAATAACAAATTCAGAGAGGTATTCCACTTTTAAATCGGGTAAAAATTTCAAAAGTTATGGGCTAAGCAGTGCTGGGATCTGGTCACTTTTCTGCAAACCCATTTTTTGCAAATTTTGACAGGTCGGGGGTCATAAAAAATTACGAAACATTAACCAAAAATTCGAAAATAAACCAATGATGTAGCTAGATAGATATTTTAATAACAAATTCAGAGAGGCATTCCACTTTTAAATCGGGTAAAAATTTCAAAAGTTTGGGCTAAGCAGTGCTGGGATCTGGTCACTTTTCTGCAAACCCATTTTTTGCAAATTTTAACAGGTCGGGGGTCATAAAAAATGACGAAACATTGACCAAAAATTCGAAAATAAACCAATGATGTAGCTAGATAGATATTTTAATAACAAATTCAGAGAGGCATTCCACTTTTAAATCGGGTAAAAATTTCAAAAGTTATGGGCTAAGCACTGCTGGGTTCTGGTCACTTTTCTGCAAACCCATTTTTTGCAAATTTTGACAGGTCGGGGGTCATAAAAAATTACAAAATATTGACGAAAAATTCGAAAATAAACCAATAATGCAGCTAGATAGATATTCGAATAACAAATTCAGAGAGGTATTCCACTTTTAAATCGGGTAAAAATTTCAAAAGTTATGGGCTAAGCAGTGCTGGGATCTGGTCACTTTTCTGCAAACCCATTTTTTGCAAATTTTGACAGGTCGGGGGTCATAAAAAATTACGAAACATTGACCAAAAATTCGAAAATAAACCAATGATGTAGCTAGATAGATATTTTAACAACAAATTCAGAGAGGTATTCCACTTTTAAATCGGGTAAAAATTTCAAAAGTTTGGGCTAAGCAGTGCTGGGATCTGGTCACTTTTCTGCAAACCCATTTTTTGCAAATTTTGACAGGTCGGGGGTCATAAAAAATTACAAAATATTGACCAAAAATTCGAAAATAAACCAATAATGCAGCTAGATAGATATTTTAACAACAAATTCAGAGAGGTATTCCACTTTTAAATCGGGTAAAAATTTCAAAAGTTTGGGCTAAGCAGTGCTGGGATCTGGTCACTTTTCTGCAAACCCATTTTTTGCAAATTTTGACAGGTCGGGGGTCATAAAAAATTAAAAAATATTGACCAAAAATTCGAAAATAAACCAATAATGCAGCTAGATAGATATTTTAATAGCAAATTCAGAGAGGTATTCCACTTTTAAATCGGGTAAAAATTTCAAAAGGTTTGGGATAAGCAGTGCTGGGATCTGGTCACTTTTCTGCAAACCCATTTTTTGAAAATTTTAACAAGTCGGGGGTCATAAAAAACTACAAAATATTGACCAAAAATTCGAAAATAAACCAATAATGCAGCTAGATAGATATTCGAATAACAAATTCAGAGAGGTATTCCACTTTTAAGTCGGGGAAAAATTTCAAAAGTTATGGGCTAAGCAGTGCTGGGATCTGGTCACTTTTCTGCAAACCCATTTTTTGCAAATTTTGACAGGTCGGGGGTCATAAAAAACTACAAAATATTGACCAAAAATTCGAAAATAAACCAATAATGCAGCTAGATAGATATTTTAACAACAAATTCAGAGAGGTATTCCACTTTTAAATCGGGTAAAAATTTCAAAAGTTTGGGCTAAGCAGTGCTGGGATCTGGTCACTTTTCTGCAAACCCATTTTTTGCAAATTTTGACAGGTCGGGGGTCATAAAAAATTACAAAATATTGACCAAAAATTCGAAAATAAACCAATGATGTAGCTAGATAGATATTTTAATAACAAATTCAGAGAGGCATTCCACTTTTAAATCGGGTAAAAATTTCAAAAGTTATGGGATAAGCAGTGCTGGGATCTGGTCACTTTTCTGCAAAACCATTTTTTGCAAATTTTGACAGGTCGGGGGTCATAAAAAATTACAAAATATTGACCAAAAATTCGAAAATAAACCAATAATGCAGCTAGATAGATATTTTAACAACAAATTCAGAGAGGCATTCCACTTTTAAATCGGGTAAAAATTTCAAAAGTTTGGGCTAAGCAGTGCTGGGATCTGGTCACTTTTCTGCAAACCCATTTTTTGCAAATTTTAACAGGTCGGGGGTCATAAAAAATGACGAAACATTGACCAAAAATTCGAAAATAAACCAATGATGTAGCTAGATAGATATTTTAATAACAAATTCAGAGAGGCATTCCACTTTTAAATCGGGTAAAAATTTCAAAAGTTATGGGCTAAGCACTGCTGGGTTCTGGTCACTTTTCTGCAAACCCATTTTTTGCAAATTTTGACAGGTCGGGGGTCATAAAAAATTACAAAATATTGACGAAAAATTCGAAAATAAACCAATAATGCAGCTAGATAGATATTCGAATAACAAATTCAGAGAGGTATTCCACTTTTAAATCGGGTAAAAATTTCAAAAGTTATGGGCTAAGCAGTGCTGGGATCTGGTCACTTTTCTGCAAACCCATTTTTTGCAAATTTTGACAGGTCGGGGGTCATAAAAAATTACGAAACATTGACCAAAAATTCGAAAATAAACCAATGATGTAGCTAGATAGATATTTTCATAACAAATTCAGAGAGGCATTCCACTTTTAAATCGGGTAAAAATTTCAAAAGTTATGGGATAAGCAGTGCTGGGATCTGGTCACTTTTCTGCAAACCCATTTTTTTGCAAATTTTGACAGGTCGGGGGTCATAAAAAACTACAAAATATTGACCAAAAATTCGAAAATAAACCAATAATGCAGCTAGATAGATATTCGAATAACAAATTCAGAGAGGTATTCCACTTTTAAATCGGGTAAAAATTTCAAAAGTTTGGGCTAAGCAGCGCTGGGATCTGGTCACTTTTCTGCAAACCCATTTTTTGCAAATTTTGGCAGGTCGGGGGTCATAAAAAATTAAAGAATATTGACCAAAAATTCGAAAATAAACCAATAATGCAGCTAGATAGATATTTTAATAGCAAATTCAGAGAGGTATTCCACTTTTAAATCGGGTAAAAATTTCAAAAGGTTTGGGATAAGCAGTGCTGGGATCTGGTCACTTTTCTGCAAACCCATTTTTTGCAAATTTTGACAGGTCGGGGGTCATAAAAAATTAAAAAATATTGACCAAAAATTCGAAAATAAACCAATAATGCAGCTAGATAGATATTTTAATAGCAAATTCAGAGAGGTATTCCACTTTTAAATCGGGTAAAAATTTCAAAAGGTTTGGGATAAGCAGTGCTGGGATCTGGTCACTTTTCTGCAAACCCATTTTTTGAAAATTTTAACAAGTCGGGGGTCATAAAAAACTACAAAATATTGACCAAAAATTCGAAAATAAACCAATAATGCAGCTAGATAGATATTTTAATAACAAATTCAGAGAGGTATTCCACTTTTAAATCGGGTAAAAATTTCAAAAGTTATGGGCTAAGCAGTGCTGGGATCTGGTCACTTTTCTGCAAACCCATTTTTTGCAAATTTTGACAGGTCGGGGGTCATAAAAAACTACAAAATATTGACCAAAAATTCGAAAATAAACCAATAATGCAGCTAGATAGATATTTTAATAACAAATTCAGAGAGGTATTCCACTTTTAAATCGGGTAAAAATTTCAAAAGTTTGGGCTAAGCAGTGCTGGGATCTGGTCACTTTTCTGCAAACCCATTTTCATAAAAAATTACAAAATATTGACCAAAAATTCGAAAATAAACCAATAATGCAGCAAGATAGATATTTTAACAACAAATTCAGAGAGGTATTCCACTTTTAAATCGGGTAAAAATTTCAAAAGTGATGGGCTAAGCAGTGCTGGGATCTGGTCACTTTTCTGCAAACCCATTTTTTGCAAATTTTGACAGGTCGGGGGTCATAAAAAACTACAAAATATTGACCAAAAATTCGAAAATAAACCAATAATGCAGCTAGATAGATATTTTAACAACAAATTCAGAGAGGTATTCCACTTTTAAATCGGGTAAAAATTTCAAAAGTTTGGGCTAAGCAGTGCTGGGTTCTGGTCACTTTTCTGCAAACCCATTTTTTGCAAATTTTGACAGGTCGGGGGTCATAAAAAATTACAAAATATTGACCAAAAATTCGAAAATAAACCAATAATGCAGCTAGATAGATATTTTAATAACAAATTCAGAGAGGTATTCCACTTTTAAATCGGGTAAAAATTTCAAAAGTTTGGGCTAAGCAGTGCTGGGATCTGGTCACTTTTCTGCAAACCCATTTTTTGCAAATTTTGACAGGTCGGGGGTCATAAAAAACTACAAAATATTGACCAAAAATTCGAAAATAAACCAATGATGTAGCTAGATAGATATTTTAATAACAAATTCAGAGAGGTATTCCACTTTTAAATCGGGTAAAAATTTCAAAAGTTTGGGCTAAGCAGTGCTGGGTTCTGGTCACTTTTCTGCAAACCCATTTTTTGCAAATTTTGACAGGTCGGGGGTCATAAAAAATTACAAAACATTGACCAAAAATTCGAAAATAAACCAATAATGCAGCTAGATAGATATTTTAATAACAAATTCAGAGAGGTATTCCACTTTTAAATCGGGTAAAAATTTCAAAAGTTTGGGCTAAGCAGTGCTGGGATCTGGTCACTTTTCTGCAAACCCATTTTTTGCAAATTTTGACAGGTCGGGGGTCATAAAAAATGACGAAACATTGACCAAAAATTCGAAAATAAACCAATGATGTAGCTAGATAGATATTTTAATAACAAATTCAGAGAGGCATTCCACTTTTAAATCGGGTAAAAATTTCAAAAGTTATGGGCTAAGCAGTGCTGGGATCTGGTCACTTTTCTGCAAACCCATTTTTTGCAAATTTTGACAGGTCGGGGGTCATAAAAAACTACAAAATATTGACCAAAAATTCGAAAATAAACCAATAATGCAGCTAGATAGATATTTTAACAACAAATTCAGAGAGGTATTCCACTTTTAAATCGGGTAAAAATTTCAAAAGTTTGGGCTAAGCAGTGCTGGGATCTGGTCACTTTTCTGCAAACCCATTTTTTGCAAATTTTGACAGGTCGGGGGTCATAAAAAATTACAAAATATTGACCAAAAATTCGAAAATAAACCAATGATGTAGCTAGATAGATATTTTAATAACAAATTCAGAGAGGCATTCCACTTTTAAATCGGGTAAAAATTTCAAAAGTTATGGGCTAAGCACTGCTGGGTTCTGGTCACTTTTCTGCAAACCCATTTTTTGCAAATTTTGACAGGTCGGGGGTCATAAAAAATTACGAAATATTGACCAAAAATTCGAAAATAAACCAATAATGCAGCTAGATAGATATTTCTAATAACAAATTCAGAGAGGTATTCCACTTTTAAATCGGGTAAAAATTTCAAAAGTTATGGGCTAAGCAGTGCTGGGATCTGGTCACTTTTCTGCAAACCCATTTTTTGCAAATTTTGACAGGTCGGGGGTCATAAAAAATTACGAAACATTGACCAAAAATTCGAAAATAAACCAATGATGTAGCTAGATAGATATTTTAATAACAAATTCAGAGAGGCATTCCACTTTTAAATCGGGTAAAAATTTCAAAAGTTATGGGCTAAGCAGTGCTGGGATCTGGTCACTTTTCTGCAAACCCATTTTTTGCAAATTTTGACAGGTCGGGGGTCATAAAAAATTACAAAATATTGACCAAAAATTCGAAAATAAACCAATAATGCAGCTAGATAGATATTTTAATAACAAATTCAGAGAGGTATTCCACTTTTAAATCGGGTAAAAATTTCAAAAGTTTGGGCTAAGCAGTGCTGGGATCTGGTCACTTTTCTGCAAACCCATTTTTTGCAAATTTTGACAGGTCGGGGGTCATAAAAAATTACAAAATATTGACCAAAAATTCGAAAATAAACCAATAATGCAGCTAGATAGATATTTTAATAACAAATTCAGAGAGGTATTCCACTTTTAAATCGGGTAAAAATTTCAAAAGGTTTGGGATAAGCAGTGCTGGGATCTGGTCACTTTTCTGCAAACCCATTTTTTGCAAATTTTGACAGGTCGGGGGTCATAAAAAATTAAAAAATATTGACCAAAAATTCGAAAATAAACCAATAATGCAGCTAGATAGATATTTTAATAACAAATTCAGAGAGGTATTCCACTTTTAAATCGGGTAAAAATTTCAAAAGTTTGGGCTAAGCAGTGCTGGGATCTGGTCACTTTTCTGCAAACCCATTTTTTGCAAATTTTGACAGGTCGGGGGTCATAAAAAATTACAAAATATTGACCAAAAATTCGAAAATAAACCAATAATGCAGCTAGATAGATATTTTAATAACAAATTCAGAGAGGTATTCCACTTTTAAATCGGGTAAAAATTTCAAAAGTTATGGGCTAAGCAGTGCTGGGATCTGGTCACTTTTCTGCAAACCCATTTTTTGCAAATTTTGACAGGTCGGGGGTCATAAAAAATTACAAAATATTGACCAAAAATTCGAAAATAAACCAATAATGCAGCTAGATAGATATTTTAATAACAAATTCAGAGAGGTATTCCACTTTTAAATCGGGTAAAAATTTCAAAAGGTTTGGGCTAAGCAGTGCTGGGATCTGGTCACTTTTCTGCAAACCCATTTTTTGCAAATTTTGACAGGTCGGGGGTCATAAAAAACTACAAAATATTGACCAAAAATTCGAAAATAAACCAATAATGCAGCTAGATAGATATTTTAATAACAAATTCAGAGAGGTATTCCACTTTTAAATCGGGTAAAAATTTCAAAAGTTATGGGCTAAGCAGTGCTGGGTTCTGGTCACTTTTCTGCAAACCCATTTTTTGCAAATTTTGACAGGTCGGGGGTCATAAAAAATTACAAAATATTGACCAAAAATTCGAAAATAAACCAATAATGCAGCTAGATAGATATTTTAATAACAAATTCAGAGAGGTATTCCACTTTTAAATCGGGTAAAAATTTCAAAAGTTATGGGCTAAGCAGTGCTGGGATCTGGTCACTTTTCTGCAAACCCATTTTTTGCAAATTTTGACAGGTCGGGGTCATAAAAAATTACAAAATATTGACCAAAAATTCGAAAATAAACCAATAATGCAGCTAGATAGATATTTTAACAACAAATTCAGAGAGGTATTCCACTTTTAAATCGGGTAAAAATTTCAAAAGTTTGGGCTAAGCAGTGCTGGGATCTGGTCACTTTTCTGCAAACCCATTTTTTGCAAATTTTGACAGGTCGGGGGTCATAAAAAACTACAAAATATTGACCAAAAATTCGAAAATAAACCAATAATGCAGCTAGATAGATATTTTAATAACAAATTCAGAGAGGTATTCCACTTTTAAATCGGGTAAAAATTTCAAAAGTTTGGGATAAGCAGTGCTGGGATCTGGTCACTTTTCTGCAAACCCATTTTTTGCAAATTTTGACAGGTCGGGGGTCATAAAAAATTACAAAATATTGACCAAAAATTCGAAAATAAACCAATAATGCAGCTAGATAGATATTTGAATAACAAATTCAGAGAGGTATTCCACTTTTAAATCGGGTAAAAATTTCAAAAGTTATGGGCTAAGCAGTGCTGGGATCTGGTCACTTTTCTGCAAACCCATTTTTTGCAAATTTTGACAGGTCGGGGGTCATAAAAAATTACAAAATATTGACCAAAAATTCGAAAATAAACCAATAATGCAGCTAGATAGATATTTTAACAACAAATTCAGAGAGGTATTCCACTTTTAAATCGGGTAAAAATTTCAAAAGTTTGGGCTAAGCAGTGCTGGGATCTGGTCACTTTTCTGCAAACCCATTTTTTTGCAAATTTTGACAGGTCGGGGGTCATAAAAAATTACAAAATATTGACCAAAAATTCGAAAATAAACCAATAATGCAGCTAGATAGATATTTTAATAACAAATTCAGAGAGGTATTCCACTTTTAAATCGGGTAAAAATTTCAAAAGTTATGGGATAAGCAGTGCTGGGATCTGGTCACTTTTCTGCAAACCCATTTTTTGCAAATTTTGACAGGTCGGGGGTCATAAAAAATTACAAAATATTGACCAAAAATTCGAAAATAAACCAATAATGCAGCTAGATAGATATTTTAACAACAAATTCAGAGAGGTATTCCACTTTTAAATCGGGTAAAAATTTCAAAAGTTTGGGCTAAGCAGTGCTGGGATCTGGTCACTTTTCTGCAAACCCATTTTTTGCAAATTTTAACAGGTCGGGGGTCATAAAAAACTACAAAATATTGACCAAAAATTCGAAAATAAACCAATAATGCAGCTAGATAGATATTTTAATAACAAATTCAGAGAGGTATTCCACTTTTAAATCGGGTAAAAATTTCAAAAGTTATGGGCTAAGCAGTGCTGGGATCTGGTCACTTTTCTGCAAACCCATTTTTTGCAAATTTTGACAGGTCGGGGGGTCATAAAAAATTACAAAATATTGACCAAAAATTCGAAAATAAACCAATAATGCAGCTAGATAGATATTTTAATAACAAATTCAGAGAGGTATTCCACTTTTAAATCGGGTAAAAATTTCAAAAGTTATGGGCTAAGCAGTGCTGGGATCTGGTCACTTTTCTGCAAACCCATTTTTTGCAAATTTTGACAGGTCGGGGGTCATAAAAAATTACAAAATATTGACCAAAAATTCGAAAATAAACCAATGATGCAGCTAGATAGATATTTTAATAACAAATTCAGAGAGGCATTCCACTTTTAAATCGGGTAAAAATTTCAAACGTTTGGGCTAAGCAGTGCTGGGATCTGGTCTCTTTTCTGCAAACCCATTTTCGCAAATTTTGACAGGTCGGGGGTCATAAAAAATTACAAAATATTGACCAAAAAATTCGAAAATAAACCAATGATGCAGCTAGATAGATATTTAAATAACAAATTCAGAGAGGTATTCCACTTTTAAGTCGGGTAAAAATTTCAAAAGTTATGGGCTAAGCAGTGCTGGGTTCTGGTCACTTTTCTGCAAACCCATTTTTTGCAAATTTTGAAGGTCGGGGGTCATAAAATATTACAAAATATTGACCAAAAATTCGAAAATAAACCAATAATACAGCTAGATAGATATTCTAATAACAAATTCAGAGAGGTATTCCACTTCTAAATCGGGTAAAAATTTCAAAAGTTATGGGCTAAGCAGTGCTGGGATCTGGTCACTTTTCTGCAAACCCATTTTTGCAAATTTTGACAGGTCGGGGGTCATAAAAAACTACAAAATATTGACCAAAAATTCGAAAATAAACCAATAATGCAGCTAGATAGATATTTTAATAACAAATTCAGAGAGGTATTCCACTTTTAAATGGTAAAAATTTAAGATAAGAGGTGACTGATTTTAAACATTTTTAAATTTAAAGTCAAGTATAAAAAATTAAAAAGTATTGTTCAAAAATTCGAAAATAAACCAATAATGCAGCTAGATAGATATTCAAATAACAAATTCAGAGAGGTATTCCACTTTTAAATCGGGTAAAAATTTCAAAAGTTATGGGATAAGCAGTGCTGGGATCTGGTCACTTTTCTGCAAACCCATTTTTTGCAAATTTTGACAGGTCGGGGGTCATAAAAATTACAAAATATTGACCAAAAATTCGAAAATAAACCAATAATGCAGCTAGATAGATATTTTAATAACAAATTCAGAGAGGTATTCCACTTTTAAATCGGGTAAAAATTTCAAAAGTTATGGGCTAAGCAGTGCTGGGATCTGGTCACTTTTCTGCAAACCCATTTTTTGCAAATTTTGACAGGTCGGAGTCATAAAAAACTACAAAATATTGACCAAAAATTCGAAAATAAACCAATAATGCAGCTAGATAGATATTTTAATAACGAATTCAGAGAGGTATTCCACTTTTAAATCGGGTAAAAATTTCAAAGTTATGGGCTAAGCAGTGCTGGGTTCTGGTCACTTTTCTGCAAACCCATTTTTTGCAAATTTTGACAGGTCAGGGGTCATAAAAAATTACAAAATATTGACCAAAAATTCGAAAATAAACCAATAATGCAGCTAGATAGATATTCTAATAGCAAATTCAGAGAGGTATTCCACTTTTAAATCGGGTAAAAATTTCAAAAGGTTTGGGATAAGCAGTGCTGGGATCTTGTTACTTTTCTGCAAACCCATTTTTTGCAAATTTTGACAGGTC
>NW_025064279.1:0-7047 GCF_018152265.1 Drosophila ficusphila
TGGTTTATTTTCAAATTTATAGATAAATATTGCGTTTTTGTATTTGAGCACATCAAAATTTGCTAAAAAAAATGGTTGCAGAAAGTAGAAGCCAGATCAGCACTATACAACTGAACTTTTGAAATTTTTACCTGATTTAAAAGTGGAATACTCCTCTGAAATTGTTATTAAAATATCTATCTAGCTGCATTATTGGTTTATTTTCAAATTTTGGTCAATATTTTGTAATTTTTATGATTCCGACTGTCAAATTTGCAAAAATGGGTTTGCAGGAAAGTGACCAGATCCCAGCACTGCTTAGCCCATAACTTTGAAATTTTACCCGATTTAAAAGTGGAATGCCTCTCTGAATTTGTTATTAAAATATCTATCTAGCTACATCATTGGTTTATTTTTTCGAATTTTTGGTCAATGTTTTGTAGTTTTTAATGACCCCGACCTGTCAAAATTTGCAAAAAATGGGTTTGCAGAAAAGTGACCAGATCCCAACACTGCTTAGCCCATAACTTTGAAATTTTACCCGATTTAAAAGTGGAATACCTCTCTGAATTTGTTATTAAAATATCTATCTAGCTGCATTATTGGTTTATTTTCGAATTTTTGGTCAATATTTTGTAATTTTTATGACTCTCTGACCTGTCAAAATTTGCAAAAATGGGTTTGCAGAAAAGTGACCAGATCCCAGCACTGCTTAGCCCAAACTTTTGAAATTTTTACCCGATTTAAAAGTGGAATACCTCTCTGAATTTGTTGTTAAAATATCTATCTAGCTGCATTATTGGTTTATTTTCGAATTTTTGGTCAATATTTTGTAATTTTTATGACCCCCGACCTGTCAAAATTTGGAAAAATGGGTTTGCAGAAAAGTGACCAGATCCCAGCACTGCTTAGCCCAAACTTTTGAAATTTTTACCCGATTTAAAAAAGTGGGAATACCTCTCTGAATTTGTTATTAAAATATCTATCTAGCTGCATTATTGGTTTATTTTCGAATTTTTGGTCAATATTTTGTAATTTTTATGACCCCCGACCTGTCAAAATTTGCAAAAAATGGGTTTGCAGAAAGTGACCAGATCCCAGCACTGCTTAGCCCAAACTTTTGAAATTTTTACCCGATTTAAAAGTGGAATACCTCTCTGAATTTGTTATTAAAATATCTATCTAGCTGCATTATTGGTTTATTTTCGAATTTTTGGTCAATATTTTGTAGTTTTTTATGACCCTCGACCTGTCAAAATTTGCAAAAAATGGGTTTGCAGAAAAGTGACCAGATCCCAGCACTGCTTAGCCCAAACTTTTGAAATTTTTACCCGATTTAAAAGTGGAATACCTCTCTGAATTTGTTGTTAAAATATCTATCTAGCTGCATTATTGGTTTATTTTCGAATTTTTGGTCAATATTTTGTAGTTTTTTTATGACCCCCGACCTGTCAAAATTTGCAAAAAATGGGTTTGCAGAAAAGTGACCAGATCCCAGCACTGCTTAGCCCAAACTTTTGAAATTTTTACCCGATTTAAAAGTGGAATACCTCTCTGAATTTGTTATTAAAATATCTATCTAGCTGCATTATTGGTTTATTTTCGAATTTTTGGTCAATATTTTGTAATTTTTTATGACCCCCGACCTGTCAAAATTTGCAAAAAATGGGTTTGCAGAAAAGTGACCAGAACCCAGCACTGCTTAGCCCATAACTTTTGAAATTTTTACCCGATTTAAAAGTGGAATACCTCTCTGAATTTGTTATTAAAATATCTATCTAGCTGCATTATTGGTTTATTTTCGAATTTTTGGTCAATATTTTGTAGTTTTTTATGACCCCCGACCTGTCAAAATTTGCAAAAAATGGGTTTGCAGAAAAGTGACCAGATCCCAGCACTGCTTAGCCCAAAACTTTTGAAATTTTTACCCGATTTAAAAGTGGAATACCTCTCTGAATTTGTTATTAAAATATCTATCTAGCTGCATTATTGGTTTATTTTCGAATTTTTGGTCAATATTTTGTAATTTTTTATGAACCCCGACCTGTCAAAATTTGCAAAAAATGGGTTTGCAGAAAGTGACCAGATCCCAGCGCTGCTTAGCCCAAACTTTTGAAATTTTTACCCGATTTAAAAGTGGAATACCTCTCTGAATTTGTTATTAAAATATCTATCTAGCTGCATTATTGGTTTATTTTCGAATTTTTGGTCAATATTTTGTAGTTTTTTTATGACCCCCGACCTGTCAAAATTTGCAAAAAATGGGTTTGCAGAAAAGTGACCAGATCCCAGCACTGCTTAGCCCAAACTTTTGAAATTTTTACCCGATTTAAAAGTGGAATACCTCTCTGAATTTGTTATTAAAATATCTATCTAGCTGCATTATTGGTTTATTTTCGAATTTTTGGTCAATATTTTGTAATTTTTTATGACCCCCGACCTGTCAAAATTTGCAAAAAAATGGGTTTGCAGAAAAGTGACCAGATCCCAGCACTGCTTAGCCCATAACTTTTGAAATTTTTACCCGATTTAAAAGTGGAATACCTCTCTGAATTTGTTATTAAAATATCTATCTAGCTGCATTATTGGTTTATTTTCGAATTTTTGGTCAATATTTTGTAGTTTTTTATGACCCCCGACCTGTCAAAATTTGCAAAAAATGGGTTTGCAGAAAAGTGACCAGATCCCAGCACTGCTTAGCCCATAACTTTTGAAATTTTTACCCGATTTAAAAGTGGAATACCTCTCTGAATTTGTTATTAAAATATCTATCTAGCTGCATTATTGGTTTATTTTCGAATTTTTGGTCAATATTTTGTAATTTTTTATGACCCCCGACCTGTCAAAATTTGCAAAAAATGGGTTTGCAGAAAAGTGACCAGATCCCAGCACTGCTTAGCCCAAACTTTTGAAATTTTTACCCGATTTAAAAGTGGAATACCTCTCTGAATTTGTTATTAAAATATCTATCTAGCTGCATTATTGGTTTATTTTCGAATTTTTGGTCAATATTTTGTAATTTTTTATGACCCCCGACCTGTCAAAATTTGCAAAAAATGGGTTTGCAGAAAAGTGACCAGATCCCAGCACTGCTTAGCCCAAACTTTTGAAATTTTTACCCGATTTAAAAGTGGAATACCTCTCTGAATTTGTTATTAAAATATCTATCTAGCTGCATTATTGGTTTATTTTCGAATTTTTGGTCAATATTTTGTAATTTTTTATGACCCCCGACCTGTCAAAATTTGCAAAAAATGGGTTTGCAGAAAAGTGACCAGATCCCAGCACTGCTTAGCCCAAACTTTTGAAATTTTTACCCGATTTAAAAGTGGAATACCTCTCTGAATTTGTTATTAAAATATCTATCTAGCTGCATTATTGGTTTATTTTCGAATTTTTGGTCAATATTTTGTAATTTTTTATGACCCCCGACCTGTCAAAATTTGCAAAAAATGGGTTTGCAGAAAAGTGACCAGATCCCAGCACTGTTAGCCCATAACTTTTTGAAATTTTTACCCGATTTAAAAGTGGAATACCTCTCTGAATTTGTTATTAAAATATCTATCTAGCTGCATTATTGGTTTATTTTTCGGATTTTTGGTCAATATTTTGTAATTTTTTATGACCCCCGACCTGTCAAAATTTGCAAAAAATGGGTTTGCAGAAAAGTGACCAGATCCCAGCACTGCTTAGCCCAAACTTTTGAAATTTTTACCCGATTTAAAAGTGGAATACCTCTCTGAATTTGTTATTAAAATATCTATCTAGCTGCATTATTGGTTTATTTTCGAATTTTTGGTCAATATTTTGTAATTTTTTATGACCCCCGACCTGTCAAAATTTGCAAAAAATGGGTTTGCAGAAAAGTGACCAGAACCCAGCACTGCTTAGCCCATAACTTTTGAAATTTTTACCCGATTTAAAAGTGGAATACCTCTCTGAATTTGTTATTAAAATATCTATCTAGCTGCATTATTGGTTTATTTTCGGATTTTTGGTCAATATTTTGTAATTTTTTATGACCCCCGACCTGTCAAAATTTGCAAAAAATGGGTTTGCAGAAAAGTGACCAGATCCCAGCACTGCTTAGCCCAAACTTTTGAAATTTTTACCCGATTTAAAAGTGGAATACCTCTCTGAATTTGTTATTAAAATATCTATCTAGCTGCATTATTGGTTTATTTTCAAGATTTTTGGTCAATATTTTGTAATTTTTTATGACCCCCGACCTGTCAAAATTTGCAAAAAATGGGTTTGCAGAAAAGTGACCAGATCCCAGCACTGCTTAGCCCAAACTTTTGAAATTTTTACCCGATTTAAAAGTGGAATACCTCTCTGAATTTGTTATTAAAATATCTATCTAGCTGCATTATTGGTTTATTTTCAGATTTTTGGTCAATATTTTGTAATTTTTATGACCCCCGACCTGTCAAAATTTGCAAAAAATGGGTTTGCAGAAAAGTGACCAGATCCCAGCACTGCTTAGCCCATAACTTTTGAAATTTTTACCCGATTTAAAAGTGGAATACCTCTCTGAATTTGTTATTAAAATATCTATCTAGCTGCATTATTGGTTTATTTTCGAATTTTTGGTCAATATTTTGTAAGTTTTTTATGACCCCCGACCTGTCAAAATTTGCAAAAAATGGGTTTGCAGAAAAGTGACCAGATCCCAGCACTGCTTAGCCCAAACTTTTGAAATTTTTACCCGATTTAAAAGTGGAATACCTCTCTGAATTTGTTATTAAAATATCTATCTAGCTGCATTATTGGTTTATTTTTGAATTTTTGGTCAATATTTTGTAATTTTTTATGACCCCCGACCTGTCAAAATTTGCAAAAAATGGGTTTGCAGAAAAGTGACCAGATCCCAGCACTGCTTAGCCCATAACTTTTGAAATTTTTACCCGATTTAAAAGTGGAATACCTCTCTGAATTTGTTATTAAAATATCTATCTAGCTGCATTATTGGTTTATTTTCGAATTTTTGGTCAATATTTTGTAGTTTTTTTATGACCCCCGACCTGTCAAAATTTGCAAAAAATGGGTTTGCAGAAAAGTGACCAGATCCCAGCACTGCTTAGCCCAAACTTTTGAAATTTTTACCCGATTTAAAAGTGGAATACCTCTCTGAATTTGTTATTAAAATATCTATCTAGCTGCATTATTGGTTTATTTTCGAATTTTTGGTCAATATTTTGTAATTTTTTATGACCCCCGACCTGTCAAAATTTGCAAAAAATGGGTTTGCAGAAAAGTGACCAGATCCCAGCACTGCTTAGCCCATAACTTTTGAAATTTTTACCCGATTTAAAAGTGGAATACCTCTCTGAATTTGTTATTAAAATATCTATCTAGCTGCATTATTGGTTTATTTTCGAATTTTTGGTCAATATTTTGTAATTTTTTATGACCCCCGACCTGTCAAAATTTGCAAAAAATGGGTTTGCAGAAAAGTGACCAGATCCCAGCACTGCTTAGCCCAAACTTTTGAAATTTTTACCCGATTTAAAAGTGGAATACCTCTCTGAATTTGTTATTAAAATATCTATCTAGCTGCATTATTGGTTTATTTTCAGAATTTTTGGTCAATATTTTGTAATTTTTTATGACCCCCGACCTGTCAAAATTTGCAAAAAAATGGGTTTGCAGAAAAGTGACCAGATCCCAGCACTGCTTAGCCCATAACTTTTGAAATTTTTACCCGATTTAAAAGTGGAATACCTCTCTGAATTTGTTATTAAAATATCTATCTAGCTGCATTATTGGTTTATTTTCGAATTTTTGGTCAATATTTTGTAATTTTTATGACCCCCGACCTGTCAAAATTTGCAAAAAATGGGTTTGCAGAAAAGTGACCAGATCAGCACTGCTTAGCCCAAACTTTTGAAATTTTACCCGATTTAAAAGTGGAATACCTCTCTGAATTTGTTATTAAAATATCTATCTAGCTGCATTATTGGTTTATTTTCAGATTTTTGGTCAATATTTTGTAATTTTTTATGACCCCCGACCTGTCAAAATTTGCAAAAAATGGGTTTGCAGAAAAGTGACCAGATCCCAGCACTGCTTAGCCCAAACTTTTGAAATTTTTACCCGATTTAAAAGTGGAATACCTCTCTGAATTTGTTATTAAAATATCTATCTAGCTGCATTATTGGTTTATTTTCAAATTTTTGGTCAATATTTTGTAATTTTTTATGACCCCCGACCTGTCAAAATTTGCAAAAAATGGGTTTGCAGAAAAGTGACCAGATCCCAGCACTGCTTAGCCCTTAACTTTTGAAATTTTTACCCGATTTAAAAGTGGAATACCTCTCTGAATTTGTTATTAAAATATCTATCTAGCTGCATTATTGGTTTATTTTCGAATTTTTGGTCAATATTTTGTAATTTTTTATGACCCCCGACCTGTCAAAATTTGCAAAAAATGGGTTTGCAGAAAAGTGACCAGATCCCAGCACTGCTTAGCCCAAACTTTTGAAATTTTTACCCGATTTAAAAGTGGAATACCTCTCTGAATTTGTTATTAAAATATCTATCTAGCTGCATTATTGGTTTATTTTCAGATTTTTGGTCAATATTTTGTAATTTTTTATGACCCCCGACCTGTCAAAATTTGCAAAAAATGGGTTTGCAGAAAAGTGACCAGATCCCAGCACTGCTTAGCCCAAACTTTTGAAATTTTTACCCGATTTAAAAGTGGAATACCTCTCTGAATTTGTTATTAAAATATCTATCTAGCTGCATTATTGGTTTATTTTCGGATTTTTGGTCAATATTTTGTAATTTTTTATGACCCCCGACCTGTCAAAATTTGCAAAAAATGGGTTTGCGAAAAGTGACCAGATCCCAGCACTGCTTAGCCCAAACTTTTGAAAGTACTACCCGATTTAAAAGTGGAATACCTCTCTGGATTTGTTATTAAAGTATCTATCTATACTTGCATTATTGGTTTATTTTCAGATTTTTGGTCAATATTTTGTAGATTTTATGACCCCGACCTGTCAAAATTTGCAAAAAATGGGTTTGCAGAAAGTGACCAAGATCCCAGCGCTGCTTAGCCCA
>NW_025064280.1:0-12094 GCF_018152265.1 Drosophila ficusphila
ATCTAGATAGGGTGTTCAAAAACTATTATAGGTAGGCAGTGGTTGCCGACCCAAGTATTGTTCAAAACATATGATATGCATATGATTTTGTCAATAATATTAATAAATTAACCATATACATATGAAAATCAGCATAAATATCAATTATATTAAGAAATATATCATATGTATATAAAAAAGTATGAAATATACCTATAAACTCTTAAGTAAATTAAGAGAAAGCCACAGTGTGGGCTCATCTAGTACTGAAAACACCCGATATCTAGATAGGGTGTTCAAAAAACTATTATAGGTAGGCAGTGGTTGCCGACCCAAGTATTTTTCAAAACATATGATATGCATATGATTTTGTCAATAATATTAATAAATTAACCATATACATATGAAAATCAGCATAAATATCAATTATATTAAGAAATATATCATATGTATATAAAAAAAGTATGAAATATACCTATAAACTCTTAAGTAAATTAAGAAAGCCACAGTGTGGGCTCATCTAGTACAGAAAACACCCGATATCTAGATAGGGTGTTCAAAAAATATTATAGGTAGGCAGTGGTTGCCGACCCAAGTATTGTTCAAAACATATGATATGCATATGATTTTGTCAATAATATTAATAAATTAACCATATACATATGAAAATCAACATAAATATCAATTATATTAAGAATATATCATATGTATATAAAAAAGTATGAAATATACCTATAAACTCTTAAGTAAATTAAGAGAAAGCCACAGTGTGGGCTCATCTAGTACAGAAAACACCCGATATCTAGATAGGGTGTTCAAAAACTATTATAGGTAGGCGTGGTTGCCGACCCAAGTATTGTTCAAAACATATGATATGCATATGATTTTGTCAATAATATAAATAAATTTACCATATACATATGAAAATCAGCATAAATATCAATTATATTAAGAAATATATCATATGTATATAAAAAAGTATGAAATATACCTATAAACTCTT
Source organism: Drosophila ficusphila (assembly GCF_018152265.1). NCBI lineage: Eukaryota > Metazoa > Arthropoda > Insecta > Diptera > Drosophilidae > Drosophila > Drosophila ficusphila. The sequence continues at coordinate 983 of NW_025064280.1, forward strand.
AAGTAAATTAAGAGAAAGCCACAGAGGGGGCTTCTCGAACACAAAAAACCCCGATATCTAGACAGGGTTTTAGGCCCAGTTTGGGCTCTTTTAGTAAAAAAAACCCGTATATTGAGTGTTCAAAACTATTATAGGTAGGCAGTGGTTGCCGACCCAAGTATTGTTCAAAACATATGATATGCATATGATTTTGTCAATAATATAAATAAATTTACCATATACATATGAAAATCAGCATAAATATAAATTATATGAAGAAGTAATTCATATGTATATAAAAAGTACTGAATTCAATATTCTCTTAAGTTATTATAGGAGAATAACTGTAGGGTGGGTGGCAAGCCCAATTGAAAATGCCCGATTTCAAGACATCGATGCAAAAACTACTATAGGATGGTCAGTGGATGTCCATCTAGAATTGATATAAATCTATGTATATAATATGATTTAGTCAATGTTGACAATATATATTATAATATTATCCGTATAAATTTGTTTCTTTATTCTTTTTGAATACGAGACTTGGCTGAGCGGACTAATATTATTAAAACTCAAGATAATAACGTTGAAACGTGCGCCAAGGTTATATATGTATATATATAATAACAATTGGTTTCCAATTATTATCGTTAATTTTTGGTGGCAGGCTAATATAATGTATATTAAATTAGTACCTGCCTTAAAATCGGACGCACTATATCGTTTGCCGGTATAGTGAGTTCAAATAAAATAATAATATTTTTTAATAATATTATTATTAAATAAATACTTATTTTTCATATGCGCTCGGTTTTATATTATATATCATTCGAGAGTTATATGGAAAAATGTTAAATTTTAAATTTAACATCAAAATACAAATGATTTAATTCAATATTTATATTGATTAAACAAAAATTGCAAATGTGTGGATACATAAATAATTATGTATGTTGAAATAAAATGATATTTTAGAATAAAATATTGTACATATAATAAAATTATAGTAGCAAATATATATTAAATAAAAAATTATGTTATAAAATTATACATACATACGTATATTTATATATATGATGTAATGAATAATTCTTATAACATCTAAAACTTGTTATATTAGTGGCGAAACAAGTATAAAACAAAACATAAAAGAAGGATTACGAATGCTATACAAGTTTTGGCCGTAATCAAATTCAAAAAATAGAATATTAAAATAATAGATCTATAATATTTATATTGCATTATTTCTATTCGAAAATATGAATGAAATATGTAAAGAAAAACATTATTCTGGTTGATCCTGCCAGTAGTTATATGCTTGTCTCAAAGATTAAGCCATGCATGTCTAAGTACACACGAATTAAAAGTGAAACCGCAAAAGGCTCATTATATCAGTTATGGTTCCTTAGATCGTTAACAGTTACTTGGATAACTGTGGTAATTCTAGAGCTAATACATGCAATTAAAACATGAACCTTTATGGGACATGTGCTTTTATTAGGCTAAAACCAAGCGATCGCAAGATCGTTATATTGGTTGAACTCTAGATAACATGCAGATCGTATGGTCATGTACCGACGACAGATCTTTCAAATGTCTGCCCTATCAACTTTTGATGGTAGTATCTAGGACTACCATGGTTGCAACGGGTAACGGGGAATCAGGGTTCGATTCCGGAGAGGGAGCCTGAGAAACGGCTACCACATCTAAGGAAGGCAGCAGGCGCGTAAATTACCCACTCCCAGCTCGGGGAGGTAGTGACGAAAAATAACAATACAGGACTCATATCCGAGGCCCTGTAATTGGAATGAGTACACTTTAAATCCTTTAACAAGGACCAATTGAGGGCAAGTCTGGTGCCAGCAGCCGCGGTAATTCCAGCTCCAATAGCGTATATTAAAGTTGTTGCGGTTAAAACGTTCGTAGTTGAACTTGTGCTTCATACGGGTAGTACAACTTACATTTGTGGTTAGTACTATACCTTTATGTATGTAAGCGTATTACCGGTGGAGTTCTTATATGTGATTAAGTACTTGTATTTTTTCATATGTTCCTCCTATTTAAAAACCTGCATTAGTGCTCTTAAACGAGTGTTATTGTGGGCCGGTACAATTACTTTGAACAAATTAGAGTGCTTAAAGCAGGCTTCAAATGCCTGAATATTCTGTGCATGGGATAATGAAATAAGACCTCTGTTCTGCTTTCATTGGTTTTCAGATCAAGAGGTAATGATTAATAGAAGCAGTTTGGGGGCATTAGTATTACGACGCGAGAGGTGAAATTCTTGGACCGTCGTAAGACTAACTTAAGCGAAAGCATTTGCCAAAGATGTTTTCATTAATCAAGAACGAAAGTTAGAGGTTCGAAGGCGATCAGATACCGCCCTAGTTCTAACCATAAACGATGCCAGCTAGCAATTGGGTGTAGCTACTTTTATGGCTCTCTCAGTCGCTTCCCGGGAAACCAAAGCTTTTGGGCTCCGGGGAAGTATGGTTGCAAAGCTGAAACTTAAAGGAATTGACGGAAGGGCACCACCAGGAGTGGAGCCTGCGGCTTAATTTGACTCAACACGGGAAAACTTACCAGGTCCGAACATAAGTGTGTAAGACAGATTGATAGCTCTTTCTCGAATCTATGGGTGGTGGTGCATGGCCGTTCTTAGTTCGTGGAGTGATTTGTCTGGTTAATTCCGATAACGAACGAGACTCAAATATATTAAATAGATATCTTCAGGATTATGGTGTTGAAGCTTATATAGCCTTCATTCATGGTGGGCAGTAAAATGTTTATTGTGTTTGAATGTGTTTATGTAAGTGGAGCTGTACCTGTTGGTTTGTCCCATTATAAGGACACTAGCTTCTTAAATGGACAAATTGCGTCTAGCAATAATGAGATTGAGCAATAACAGGTCTGTGATGCCCTTAGATGTCCTGGGCTGCACGCGCGCTACAATGAAAGTATCAACGTGTATTTCCTAGACCGAGAGGTCCGGGTAAACCGCTGAACCACTTTCATGCTTGGGATTGTGAACTGAAACTGTTCACATGAACTTGGAATTCCCAGTAAGTGTGAGTCATTAACTCGCATTGATTACGTCCCTGCCCTTTGTACACACCGCCCGTCGCTACTACCGATTGAATTATTTAGTGAGGTCTCCGGACGTGATCACTGTGACGCCTTGCGTGTTACGGTTGTTTCGCAAAAGTTGACCGAACTTGATTATTTAGAGGAAGTAAAAGTCGTAACAAGGTTTCCGTAGGTGAACCTGCGGAAGGATCATTATTGTATATAATATCTTTACCGTAAACAACAATAACTTGTTTTAATTATAAAATATATTTTTATAATATAACAAGATAAAATTGCCAAACAATTATATATTTATAAAAAAAGAAGTTCAATGAAAATTTGGATTAAATTTTTTTATAAATAAAATCAAGCAAACAAGAATAATAATCAAGCAAATTAAATTGTATTATAATATATTCACAAATTTATGTTTATATATTATAATATGAAACTTGCGTGTATATGGACCATAATATACACGCGTTGCGAATATGTATTGTTCATCATAGTTATGGGCATACATTGGCTAATGCAACAACCTAAAATGTTGAATGTTGTACCTGGTTTACTTCAGGTTAATGTTTTATATAAAAACGCAATATTATATCACATTAAAATTATATGAAATTGTAAATTATCCAAGTAATAAATGGTATAATATTGTTTATATAAAACTAAGACATTTCGCAGCATTTCGTTTTAGGTATAAAAAAAAGATTTATTGAAGGAATTGATATATGCCAGTAAAATGGTGTATTTTTAATTTCTTTCAATAAATTCATATTTGACAAATTGAAATAATAAATATAAAAACTCTAAGCGGTGGATCACTCGGCTCATGGGTCGATGAAGAACGCAGCAAACTGTGCGTCATCGTGTGAACTGCAGGACACATGAACATCGACATTTTGAACGCATATCGCAGTCCATGCTGTTATGGTACTTTAATTAATTTTTTAGTGCTGCTTGGACTACATATGGTTGAGGGTTGTAAGACTATGCTAATTAAGTTGTTTAGAAATTTGGTAATCAAATTTCTAAGCATATGGTATATTATTGGATAAAAATTTTAATTAAATATAATTATTATTTTTATTCATAATATTAAAATATCTATGGAAAACATTATCTCACATTATAAATAATTTGATTGTGAAAAACGAAGAAAAATATTTTCATTTTCAATCATATAATACTGAGGAATGTCTAGCATAAAAAATGTTTGAAATATTTTTCATCTAGAATTGTCTCTTATTAATGATTTAGTAAAATTGAAATCTTTTGTAAATGTTATTGTTCTTCGTTAAATTCGTTTAAAACTCATAACTAAATTAAAACTAATTAACGAAAAAAATTTTTATACGAATTCATTAAATGTTTCTCCATTATATAAATGTAAAGAATATATTGAAAAAAAAAATGTTATATACAACCTCAACTCATATGGGACTACCCCTGAATTTAAGCATATTAATTAGGGGAGGAAAAGAAACTAACTAGGATTTTCTTAGTAGCGGCGAGCGAAAAGAAATCAGTTCAGCACTAAGTCACTTTGTCTATATGGCAAATGTGAGATGCAGTGTATGGAGCGTCAATATTCTAGTATGAGAAATTAACGATTTAAGTCCTTCTTAAATGAGGCCATTTACCCATAGAGGGTGCCAGGCCCGTATAACGTTAATGATTACTAGATGATGTTTCCAAAGAGTCGTGTTGCTTGATAGTGCAGCACTAAGTGGGCGGTAAACTCCATCTAAAACTAAATATAACCATGAGACCGATAGTAAACAAGTACCGTGACGGAAAGTTGAAAAGAACTCTGAATAGAGAGTTAAATAGTACGTGAAACTGCTTAGAGGTTAAGCCCGATGAACCTGAATATCCATTATGGAAAATTCATCATTAAAATTGTAATATTTAAACAATATTATGATAATAGTGTGCATTTTTTCCATATAAGGACATTGTAATCTATTAGCATACAAAATTTATCATAAAATATGGCTTATAGTTTATTTAAATTAAAATGCTTGCGTTTTAACACAAAATAAATGTCATTAATTTGATAAAGTGCTGATAGATTTATATGATTACAGTGCGTTAATTTTTCGGAATTATATAATGGCATAATTATCAATGATTTTTGTGTTTATTATATGCACTTGTATGATTAACAATGCGAAAGATTCAGGATACCTTCGGGACCCGTCTTGAAACACGGACCAAGGAGTCTAACATATGTGCAAGTTATTGGGATATAAACCTAATAGCGTAATTAACTTGACTAATAATGGGATTAGTTTTTTAACTATTTATAGTTAATTAACACAATCCCGGGGCGTTCTATATAGTTATGTATAATGATATTTATATTATTTATGCCTCTAACTGGAACGTACCTTGAGCATATATGCTGTGACCCGAAAGATGGTGAACTATACTTGATCAGGTTGAAGTCAGGGGAAACCCTGATGGAAGATCGAAACAGTTCTGACGTGCAAATCGATTGTCAGAATTGAGTATAGGGGCGAAAGACCAATCGAACCATCTAGTAGCTGGTTCCTTCCGAAGTTTCCCTCAGGATAGCTGGTGCATTTTAATATTATATAAAATAATCTTATCTGGTAAAGCGAATGATTAGAGGCCTTAGGGTCGAAACGATCTTAACCTATTCTCAAACTTTAAATGGGTAAGAACCTTAACTTTCTTGATATGAAGTTTAAGGTTATGATATAATGTGCCCAGTGGGCCACTTTTTGGTAAGCAGAACTGGCGCTGTGGGATGAACCAAACGTAATGTTACGGTGCCCAAATTAACAACTCATGCAGATACCATGAAAGGCGTTGGTTGCTTAAAACAGCAGGACGGTGATCATGGAAGTCGAAATCCGCTAAGGAGTGTGTAACAACTCACCTGCCGAAGCAACTAGCCTGTGCGAATTCAAATGAATTCTAAGTGCTGAAAAGTAGAGTTTTGTTTTTGTTGCGTGCCGCAAGTTCAATACCAGTGGCAATAGTCGCCGCAATAAGTACAGTACAAATTGGGCTGCGGAGAAGTGAATACGTCAAGAGTTCTTTTCGTACTAATTTTATTCAGTCAAACCTAGGCTTTATATACATGTTTTTTGGTTAAAGATATTTACTTAGGTCTAGTCAAGATTACAATCATTTGTTACATTGGTTAACCTATCAAAACAATACCAGTTGGACACAGATATCTTAAAGACAATATTACTACAGATAGGACTGCAGATGGTGTGAAGACGTGATTATCTGTGGGTTTTCTTTTACGATAGGTCCGAACATATGGACACAGGCCGATATCGTCCTGTGCTTGTTTAGGTAGGCCGATATCAACAAAACGACCCTTATCTAAGTTAACCCATAAATACTGATCCAGCTGCGAACTATTTTTTTCCTTGACGAAAATCGTACATTCTCCCGGCCGTTGAACGGATGTTCAACAGTCATTTATGTTGATTGTAAACGGCTGAGTTGTGGATGTAGCTGCAGTTGTAGGTGTATTCGGTCCTTGATGAAGTGGTAATGAGTTGGTAGACTTCTGCTTCCTCTTGAGAAGATGAATAATGCTGATGATCATTACGAATATTAATCCAATATAAATGGCTATTTGATGATGTTCGATGTTAGAGAGATTGTGGGGTAACTTGAAACTATTGTCTGGAAATAGTTCCAATTTTCTCTGGAGAAGTTCATTGAAGTGTAGTTTTTGAGTATCAACTTCAACCGTGGTCTTGGATTTTTTCGGTAAAAATTCGGTCAAATTGCTATCTCCGAATCGAGCATATGATGCCTGTAGTGTGCTTTCTGTATGATCCAGCGTAGTTATTGTGATCAATGTATTTCTAATGATACATCCAGGGCTTGCAGTTAAATAGCCAGACTCTTGTAACTCTATTGAAGATGTTCCATCTAGGCAAACAGCAGCTAATTTTAAAGATGCGTTTGTTGCATATATCCATTGATTTGTGGCAGACATTCCATATAAAAGAAATGGTTTTTTTGTATTAATTATTTTACAAGATGCATCTGTTTTATTGTGAAATAATTTCATTTCGCAGCTTGTTTCTGATGAAAGCATTGCTTGTTTGTTGTAACAGATAAATTCTCTTGTTGTTTTCTTTTGACAAGAATTAAATTCTGCTTCTGACATTTCCATAAATTCATCACGATGACTATTGAATGCAAGGAACGGTGAATTTATCTCAATTAGATGAATGCTTTCCCTAGTTAGAAATGGAATTGGAGTCAATTTGTAAATGTCTAACACTTGAGATGAGATTAAAGGAAGTTTCACTTTAATAATGACGTGATCATTTACAATAGTTCCTTCTCCTCTCATTAGCTGATATGCCATAAGTAAGTTATCTGGCGAAATTGGGAGCATCTGTCCAGCTTTTAAATGACCATGAATTTGTTCCAGCTGCTCCTTTAGTTGTCGTGGTGATATTAACATTGGACTGATCATATTATGACGAATATCTGTTAATACATTTATTATTTCTGTTTGTATTCTATGGAGATTTGATGCCAAGATAGACAGTTGAGTTGATAATGTTATATACCATGAGAGTTTATCAAATGCACTCTTGGTACTTTCTGTGCCGTAGATAAAATCTTCAATCAATTTTAATCGTTTTGAATTGGAGATCTCATCTCTTTTTATGACATTTATTGTTGAATCTATTAATGATGTCTGATTTTTTAATAAATTCAATAGGTGCTTTTCATTTCCTTTAACTTTTGTTATTGTCTTGGCCATTTCGTTAGCATATGTTGAGTCTAATACGCCAAAAAGACTACTTGCTATATTACCAACGATGTCTAGTGGGACTCTTTGCTTCCGTGATCTTGTGAGTAACATATTTTCCGCTTGTAGATCTTCCTCTAAATGCTTTAAATGGTGGTACATGCTAGAACACGCTTCTTGTTGTGGAAATTGAGTACATAAATGACCAATTTTAGTTACTCCCATTGAGAATGTGTTCATATCATTCCAGTACGGCTTTAAGTTGTAATAAACAACTATAGACCAGTCCGTTGTGGCCAGTTGACCGTTTCCAATTTTTTCAAAGAATATTCCTGGCTTTGAGACAAATTTTGTTACATTTACTGATTGAGCAACAGTTAATGGTATAAGAAGAAGCATTACTATTAATGCCATTGCCAATGATGATATCCCTGTAGATTTTCTCCTTTTTGGTGTGGTCTCCTCAACCACCGCGTCCTCAGAGTTCTCGGATAGTGGATGCTTATTTGTTGGTTCTTCCTCTGCGAATAACGGAGCAATGTGTTGAATGTCGCGCTTAAAAACTCCTTTTGATGTTTTTACTTCAACTACTCTGACGAAATTGTCTTTTCCAGGGATTATCTTGATAATTCGTCCCATTGGCCACTGCAATACTGGTATATTGTCTTCTTTTATTAAGACTAATGCTCCTTCCTTTATATTTGCTGAGGAGCGTCTCCATTTTTGATTTTAGCTCAACGTTTACTCGAGCATAGGAGGTGTGAGCCTTTCCACCTATGCCATTTATTTTATGTTTCGAGCTGGTGGTTTTTAATGCTAATTTCTGAATAACTCTTTCAGAAATAACATTTATTTGGGAGCCAGAGTCAAGTAAAGCTCTGAATTCCGCCATTTGTCCATTGTTTCCTTGGACTAGTACTCTAGCTGTGGCTAGAAGGACGTAACCATCATGGTTTCCACTTGCTGATGCCGCAGTAATGACATCCGAATTTTCTGATGCTTTTTCCAAGTGCAGAAGTGTATTGTGTTTTTTTGTTGCACTTAAAACAGTCTTTCCTAGTGCATGCCTTTGAAGCGTGATTTGAATTGAAACATTTTACGCATAATTTATTCTTTTGAGTCCAGTTTAAACGTTCAGCTGGAGTCTTTTTTAAGAATTCATTGCATTTAAAAAATGCTATGGTTCGGTTTCTTGCAGAAGAGGCAATTGAATAGTGTATCTGCCCCTGCTGCACATGTTGTTGGTTTTTTGGGTTTTTCTGAAGAAATAGCTTCTAATGTGAGAAACCTTTGCTCCAAAAATTCCAAAAATTCTTTAATTGACTGCATTTCTCGTGTGTTGAGAATCGATTGTTCGTAGAGCAAATGTGTTTGTCGATCTAGTTTTTTTGTTAGAACGTGCAGGAGAATCGGATCCCAATTGTCCGTTCTTATTTCAATATTGTTTAATGCTGATAATGTTTCCTTTATATTATCATGCATGCTTTTGACTTCACTAGATATTGGTGCATGATCTAATAATTTTTGGAGTAAAGTATTGCACAATACTCTTTTGTTGCTGAAACGCTCTTGCAACATATTCCATGCTGTCAAATAATTCGTTTCAGTTAGGGACAAGTGACGAATTAAACGTTCAGCCTCTCCCGTTAAATTAGTCTTCAAGTACCACATTTTTTGTATAATGGGTAATGAAGATTCATGAATCATTTTCTTAAACAAATCATGAAATTGCTGCCATTGCAAATAATTTCCATCAAATTTTGGAATTGTTATCTTTGGCAAAGGTACTGCTGCGATTTTGGAGAACTTTCTCCAGTATTCTGTGATCCCTCTACGCCGAGTGCCATTTGAAATGTTATAATGGCATCTTCAGCCATTAAATATCGGGAATCATCGTATCCCAACTCTTTGGGGTTTTTAAATTTTTGTGAATTTGGACATGAATCCTTTTAATTTCAGTCCAATTTTCGAATATGATCGCCTTAAAATTTTGGCGTGTTTCAATCGTCACCTTACTCATGATACGCTCTAATGTATCAATGAGCACCCTTTGCTCACGGAACATGGATTCAATTTCCAGATCTTCTTCCGTAGATGTTAGGGAGGCAGTTTCAGCTTGCAGGGTTGATAGGTTTGTTGTGAATATATTCTGATATTCACTCACCAGGTTTCTGATTTCAAGAAAGTAATTATTCCTGAAGTACCCATGATCGATTTTTTCTCCTTTCAGGGTACGCTGGATCGTATCATCTCTGGAGGCAAAATTTACCCATAGACCCTCCAGATTAGCCAAGCGTTCTGTATAATACGCAGGCTTAGATTTTCTGCTTTCGGAATCTTTTTGAAATTCCTTATAATATTTTGGATGCGCTCACCCAGAGCATGCTGTTCATCCAATAAGGAGCGAATGCTTGAAGATGCCATGTTTTACTTTTAATTATAAGCCTTTTAGAGGTATATTGTTGATGATGTGCCTCGACTCACACCGTGGTTTATAAAATAAATGTAAAAATGGTCAGTAATCAAGATCCTATATATTTTTGTGTGTGTTTTTGATCGCCAAGTTGATCGTACACAAATCGCAGAATATTCTAGTCGTCTGCTGTTTTAAAAACTGTCTATCGCCAAGTTGATAGCAGTAGATGAAAGGTTGCTTCGGTCGCCTAGTTGACCTTTTAATCACTACCGTGATTGATTTCTGAATGATCAAACTATGATCGATGATGCGGGTTCAAATTGGAGTCCCAATCTGAACAATGGTTGCGGTTCGAAGTCGGGGTCACCAAATGTGCGAATTCAAATGAATTCTAAGTGCTGAAAAGTAGAGTTTTGTTTTTGTTGCGTGCCGCAAGTTCAATACCAGTGGCAATAGTCGCCGCAATAAGTACAGTACAAATTGGGCTGCGGAGAAGTGAATACGTCAAGAGTTCTTTTCGTTCTAATTTTATTCAGTCAAACCTAGGCTTTATATACATGTTTTTTGGTTAAAGATATTTTCTTAGGTCTAGTCAAGATTACAATCATTTGTTACATTGGTTAACCTATCAAAACAATACCAGTTGGACACAGATATCTTAAAGACAATATTACTACAGATAGGACTGCAGATGGTGTGAAGACGTGATTATCTGTGGGGTTTTCTTTTACGATAGGTCCGAACATATGGACACAGGCCGATATCGTCCTGTGCTTGTTTAGGTAGGCCGATATCAACAAAACGACCCTTATCTAAGTTAACCCATAAATACTGATCCAGCTGCGAACTATTTTTTTTCCTTGACGAAAATCGTACA